>NW_017306682.1:609914-666045 GCF_000935625.1 Nanorana parkeri
AGTTTGTCTTTATTTTTAGGCAGTAATACTTCACTGTGTGTGAAATGATTATTTAGGCTTAGCAGATCAAGGCTGACCATGAACTTAAAGTTCTGATGTGTAAAAGAAATGTTACCCAGATAGCAAGGATAACTTGCTACAAACTTGTGGCAGGGTTAAATTGTAATTCTTGTTTACTTACTGCACACATTCATGTCAAGTTGTAGACTTGCAGAACACTTGCAGCACAAGTTCTAGTTGACACTTTTTGAATTTGTAGCAAATTTGCTTGGCAAGTCTACAGCAAGAGTCCTGCAGGTCTTAGCAAGAACTCTGCAAGCTCGCTGATCTGGAGACTTGCAATGCAGACTTGCTGTAAATGTGCAACAAAATTGTGAAGCTTGGCAAGTCTGCAATAGTTTAGCAAGTCATTTTCTTTCACAAAGATTTTATTTGTTTTTTTTTAGTGTTTCATATAAAAGATTACAAAAAGAACAGAAGTGGGGCATGCAAGCCCTGCAATAAGGCATTCAAACGGAAAACAAACAGCTACAGCATCGTGCAGAGCCATGCAGGCCGTAGGACAGGAGCAATGTGGCAAGTGCCAGAGTGCAATTTGGGAGTTAGAAGGAGCTATTGCTGTACAGGTTCAGTGGATAAGGCCCAAATTAACATGTAATGGGGCAACACGGGGGAGGGTTTAGCAGGTCCGATGCCTGGGTATCGTGAGGTCGAGGCCAATGAGTTCCACAGCCCTCTACCCCGAGACATCCGGGGCCAACAGGACGGGGGTCAAGCATCACAAATCAGTAAGAGGGAGATCGAGGGTGGGGACACTATCAAACGTCCGCAGGCGTTTAGCTAGCATAGAGTCGGGTTTGTTGCCTTTCGCGTAGAATTTCTGCTTCGTCCAACGCAGGGAACGTTCGGCTCCGTCTGTGAGACAGAGATCAAGCGCTGCCCGCGTCGATGCCAGCAATGTACGGTTAGCGGTCGTAGGGTTGGACTTAAAGGCCTGAGACCTCTGGTCCAATTCCGACTCAAGACTCTGAATACGCTGAATGCGATCCCTTTTACGTTTAGAAGCTAACCTGCCCAAACTCAAAAGTCCTCGGAAAGGAGACCAAACAAACAAAAAAAAAAAAGTCAAAAACGTAAGGGGACCAAAAAATAAAGGATCCAACAGTTAGGTTCAGTGAACGACTTCAGCCACCAAATGGGGCAAACCATACGAACCCGGTCCAGGGATGGGACTGCGTGCAGTCTGTTGGGACGAAGTCTCTTCGGAGGCACCATGGAGGGATGTCGGGCAGGGGGATGCGAGTCATCCGTGGCCATCAGGTTGGGGAGCGTCTGCTTTCAGGTGCCGGGGGATCCTGGACGGTGTCGTTGAGGGGGAGCTTCGTGCCCTTGGCGCTTCCGAGGTCGATGGAGAGCGGTGCGATGATGGAAGCGTATCCGGGTGGGGAACAGCACGGCGATGAGGGGGTTCCTCCGGTGGGATCACGAAGCCCAATTCCTGGAAGAGGGAGCGAAGATCTGTGGGTGTCGAGGCTTGATAGGGGGCGTCTCGGTATGTGAAGAAGACCTTGAAGGGGAATCCCCAGCGGTAGCGAATATTCATGGACTTCAGGCACATCAGGTATGGCTTCAAGGCACGACGTTTCACCAACGTCACGGGGGATAGGTCCGAGTAAACCTGCAGATCAGAGCCCTAAAAGGTGAGGGGGGCTTTGTCACGGGCCGCCTGTAGAACTCTTTCTTTGGAGCGGAAGTAGTGGAACTTGAGGACCACATCCCTGGGAGGGCCATCGGGCCTCGGCCTAGCCAGGGCGCGATGTACGCGATCCAGCTCCATACGGTCCACAGGGAGGTCCGGTGCCAATTCTTGGAAGAAGGCCATCATGGAACCGGGTAGGTCTGTAACAGACTCCGGGAGGCCTCGGATGCGGACATTACTGCGACGGGCCCTATTTTCAGAATCCTCCTGTTTGTCCTTGAGCTGTTAGAGTTCGTCCCGAAGGGCCGCCAGCTCCCTTTCATGGTCGTCCAGGACTGAGGTGGCATCATCAATTCTGTGCTCAATGGCGGTGGTCCTGCGGCCTACATCTCGAATCTCGCGGAGCAGATCACTCGATAACTTGCGAGAGGCCGCAGAGATTTCTTCCCGGACAATGCTGCGGAAACGGGAGAGCATCTGCGAGTCGCCTTCTGGATCCTGGGAGCGGAGAGCAAGCGGAGTGCGGGGCCATGGATCAGCATTCGACACCGGGTCATCCACCACTGAGTGCCGGCTGTCCTCGCCCGAGGTTGAGAGTGGAGCCGGCGCCATTTTGGAAGGCTTCCTCGCGGTCTCCACAGCGCGCTCCGATTTGCAGGTCTGCGGAGCTTTCTCCGTCTTCCCCATCAGGCGAAAGGGTGTAGGGGGTCTTTGTCGAGCTCCGGTTAAGCAGGGGTAAGCTGCTGGTGCAGCTGAAAAGACGATGGCAAAGGGAGGTTGCCCGGGTGGCACGGAGGAGATCTAAAACGCGGCCTCTTAGATCCCTGCGCGCATGCGCCTTCTAGCAAGTCATTTTCAAACTTGCAGCTCAATTGCTTGCTATCTGGGTACCTCTGCTTAGTTGTAATAAATAGCCGGAAAACTTCACAGTACTTCCAAATCAATATTTTATTTCTGCAGGACAGTGCAGCTGTTGCTGTACTTGTGGTCTCAGATTTAAGAGCCGCAGTCTCATAGATTGCAGTGCCAGTGCGGTTTTTCCACCTCCCTTTACCCTTGTCCATTCACAGAACTCTGTGTATTTATGTAAAAATCAAAAAGTATTGCTTCTAAAGTGCAGGGCAGCAATCCGGCCTTTTATTACAACTCATCAAAGGTAACATTACTTTACACATCTTAACTTACAAAAATCTGCATGCTCTAAGTTCCACTGTAACACTAAACAGTTCAACAGATCATAAAAGGCTGAGAAAATGCGGGGTGTTATATTCTGTATTTTACTATTTCCTCATTTCACCTTTATACGAGAAACACATTAACTTTACAATTACACGTCTTTATTGTTTTTTTATCATTAACCTGCATAAAAGTCACAATCTGATCTCCATATATAGGTTTGTTACATGACATGAGCTCAGTGCAGAGATGGGGGGACAGGTAGTGTTAATTCTCTGTGTGGCGGTCATCACTGCTGTACTGGGGACCCACATGCAGGGTGGCACCGTATCGTTCAGAGCACGTGAGAAACTTTCCAATGGATGGGTGGTAAGATACCTCAATTTTTGTAAAAAATTTTAGGGAATTTTTAAACATTTAAAATCTACATTTTATTATATCAATGGATTCCCCTGGGATTTAGAAATATGCCCCAATGAGAAACTATAGTACAGCCTGTGTTCGGTCTACATTTTACATTTATTATTGTTATGTTTAGTTAAATAACTGTTTAGATAAAACCAATAACAAGACAAGTCGCATACACTTGCCTTGTTTTAACATCACAAAGAAGAATATGAAGCACAGTTATGTTGGTGCATTAAAAACAGAAAAACCCAATATGTGTATATAACAAGAAAAATGGACAGTTTTCAAAAAAATTTGTAATAGTTAATGGTGTCAGTTCGACAATCATTTTCGACCAGAGTGATGAGGCAAATAGAAGGTGAGGAACATGTTTCTCTAATGAAATCCTAACGGTCAATGTGGTTTTCATTTGAGAAAGTCCATTCATTTCAAAAATCAAATGGTAAAATCAAACAAAATTTGGAGCGGCATTCGTCAAGTCTCTCATTGCATTATTGAAAGCTCTTCCAGCTCCAGCTTAACACGTAGTTTTTGTTTGGGAAACTCCAATCATTCAAAACTCGAATGTTAAAAAGACATTGGTCTCTGATGGCATTATCCAATGAGAGTTTTCATAGGAACATCAGTACAAATATATTTTGTATGGTCAGCTATAGAGTGTGCTAATAACATTATATGGATGGATATTGAACAGTTTTATGGGTGTTTATACAGTCTGCTCTATATGGTTGGGAACAGTGGCGGAGCTAATGAACAAAGGGCCCCCCAAAAAAACCCACAAACACAGCACTCTCCTCCCGCAGCGCTCCACCGGCTGTCACTTTCTCTCCTCCCCGCTGGGACACAGAGCAGCGCCCAGCGGGGAGGAAAGAAAGCACGGATGCGCTGTTGTATCAGCAGAAAAATTGCACTTTTGGCATTTAGCCAAAAGTGCCATATCTTTTGGTGGACGATTTATCGGTGCAACCTTAATATTTACAGCAATGCAGAATGGCACAGGCTATAGAGGACTACACATCCCAACAATACTTTATATAACAATAGCATTTCTGTATAAAGTACTGCTGAGATTTGTAGTCCTCTATAGAGGGTGCCATTCTGCAACAGTACTTTATACATTAGGCTACAAATAATTATTATTTAAATGGATTATTTACCCCCCCTCCCCTCTTCTGGCCGTTCTTCTGTCTTCATTTGTTTCCTGTGTGTTTTCTGTTTGCGGGTCCTCACTGCCGTCCGAGGCCCCATGATGTGCCTGCAGGGCTGTCTTCAGTGCCTCCTTAGGGAGGGTTGCCGTGGCTGACTCGGCACCGGAGCTGTGCTGTGTCAGATTACACAGCGCGGCTCCTGATCGGGCTAAGCATTCTATTGCCATGGCAACCATCAGTATCCGGCGGGCCCCCCATCTCTGTGCCGGGAGTGTCGGATGAACGGATGATCCAACACTCTCAGCGCAGAGATGGGGGGCCCGCTGGCCGCTGGGTACCGATCCGGCGCTGGGACTGTGCTGGGCCCCCTAGAGGCCCGAGGCCCTGGTGCGTCGGCACCGCCTGCACCGGCGGTAGTTCCGCCACTGGTTGGGAATATGGCAACAAAAAGATTCAGGTGAGAAGCCCCTAAATGATAAGCTCCAGGGGCATGTAGAGATTTACATATGTCACCAATATGACCTATGCAACCTGCTCATATAGAGATACAGACTTCAGGAAGTCTACAGGAAGCAAAAGAGGTAATTAAGATATGGGAGAAAAAGCTCATAGTTACCAGAAAAAGCAGAAATGGTATTGTAAATTATTTTAATCTTAAAATTGAACATTTTAGTGCATTAAAACCTGAAGTTTCAATTATTTTTGAAAGCAACCCGGTCATTACGATGTGCAACTAAACTAAATTCAACCTGTAAAAAACCTACAACATAGGGGCTGATGTATAAAAGCTTTAAGCAGGTCGAATTCTGTTTGCATGGCATTACAGTCATTAGGTGGCACCGAGAAACATAGGAAATTCCTATGCTCCATCTAGCGGCTGTAATGCATGCGAACAGAATTCGTCCAGCTATACACTGGGCAAAGTCTTTTACATTAACCCCTATGTGTCCTAAATCTATGCCGTTTTGCAAATATCTGGCTGCTGTAGGTATCCAATACTTCCAGGTGTATTGAGTGCTCCGCTGCCATGTGATGAGGTTCCTCTCCCCTTGTATGAGATTAAAAAGCATACTCACTAGTCCATGGTGTCCAATGTTACCAACCTTGCAGCTGAAGTTTACCTTGTGCCACTCTGCCTCTGTGCTGCCATCTTGAAACTCCTTACGTTGAGACTTTCTGGTATGCCCATACTGGAAGAGTTTCAGCATAGCTGTGCATGCGCAGAATCTGATGGTGTGCATGTGCCCCTCACTAATAGTGTCTCCATGTGTGACGTGGAAATCCCAGGAGGCAATGTGGTTGAGCCCTACGTCATCTTTGCCTAGACGAGGGAATCAGGAAGTGGTGGGCTGCACCACTAAACACCCCCCCTAAAAAAAAAAAAAACAACTAGGTTATTGTGTAAGAGGGAGGGGGTATGGGGCAGTTCACAGAAAGTTAATCTAATGGGTGAAAGTCCCCTTTAAATTGACAGGCTCATATAAAAGTGTATCGAAAGCTAAAACATTATCCTATAGTTATGGATAGAGTGCAGAATCGTTAGAATCACAAGCAATTTTTTATCGCTGTTTGTGTTTGCGCTATCAATTTGTCCTGCTCACCATTACCTCAATTATTGGAAGTAAGGGAGAGTCTAAAATTTTGAGTTGTCACATCTTCCACTATGACAACCGTGTAAGTGTGAATTCACCACACTGTAGAGAGATATCCACTCACTTCCTATTGTTTATTAGTACAAGAAGTTACAGGAAATCACACCCATGAGACTCAAATGACATTAAAATCTACCAAGGGATTTATCCATTCTTTACTACAAAAAAAACCCTAAAATACCTTTGACAGCATTGCATAGCAGGCAATTAGTGCTCGCAGCTGTTGCACCCCACATACCCCAAGAGCAGCGAAGTTCCTGTCCAAATACCAACTTGAACTTAATGAAACTCTGTATTTGCATAGGCTTGTACATGCTCCCAGTGTGACAAAGTCCAGACTTACTGCTAGATGGTTTATGCACTAATCCCTGCTTTGTGGGGTGTAATTATCTAGGAACTCCAGAAGAGTTATGGAAGTTGGGGTAAGGGAATAAGCTTTGACAGAACTGCTGCTTTCTATGTGATTCTGGACTGGAGCTTATATCACTTGCAGTATTTCAAGTTAAAAAAAACTCTAGAAAGTATTAAGGGATCATACTAAGACGATATATCATACTAATTTAAAGCAGTGATTTTTTCTCCCTTACCAATTTGAAGAGGTCTGACACAAGGTCTGGTGGGTTCAGGTTACATTCAATAACATCATTTTTTAAAAATGTTGAATTTTGATTACAGGACTATTGTGTTTCAGGTGGACTTTAGATACAAGGCATCTTTCATCGACAGTTACGATTACTTCTACTGGAGTTGTTTTTCTGGGTATTGCGGTAATGAGATTCAGCACATCAGGACAGCCATAGAAAACAGAACCTCAGACCCCACCTGGTATCAAGATGAAGGTTATATGAAGAGACATACACACAGTGACAAACCCTTTGAGCTTTGGTAAGATCTGCATTATGAAAGAGGAACGATGTCTGTTTAATGTTTTCTGTGAAGGTTCTCATTCATCCAGGTCATGGTACATCTGTAAAAAAATAAATCTAGTCAACTGGACATGCTATATATTTCTTAGACGTTTTGCTGGTCATCCGACTAGCTTTCTCAATTCTGAATTGAGAAAACTAGTCAGATGGCCAGCAAAAAGTCTTCAAGAAAAATACAGCAAGTCCAGTTGCCTTGCTTTATTTTTTTACAGATGTACCATGATGTACAGATTTTTTTTACAGATGTACCATGTACCATCGTTTTGCGGTTTCAGTGTGCGGTTTCGGAGGCTTGTTGCCTCCAAATCCGAAAAACAACATAAAAAATTGTTTCCTTTGATGAAACGAATGAAAACGTTTTTCATTTTCATTTGTTTCGTGTGAAAACAATTTTTTTTGTTTTGCACATGTCTATTGTTTATTTATTTATGTATCTATTTATTTATTGTTTATTATTTTATTGGTTTCAGCCCTGCCTATTGTCTGTGGCTAAACCACTCCCACTATCTTCCTATCCACAGCATAGGGACTAATTGATTTGTAGTCCAAAAATAAGAACATGGAGGACTAAATAAGCTCTTAGAGGTAACTCAGGAAGCATACAGAAGTCAAAGGGAAGCTCTGAATTTCTGACAAAATCAGATATAACAAAACACTTCTAATGCAATATTCAACAGACTAAAAGAGAGAAAATATGAGAAGTTAATTGTCAGGGCATAAATATGCTTTAATCTAAAATCAAGACACGCTTTCTTTTGCTGACGGCCATTGGAGGTTTGGGCCTTTCTAGTCCTTTCTGTTATAGCAATAGTGTATTATCCCAAATATAATGATCTACTCTATTAACCAGTGCTACTTTGTTTCCAAACAGGGAGAGTAGTTGCTGCTGGGTATATAATGTCCATAGTTATGGAGGATGGCGACTGTTAACAGCAGTGGATTTAGGAACTAGATCTGATACCAAGAAACCCAACACCTCTCCTGTGACTACTATCATTCCAATTATAAGGTACAGTGCAATGATTGGGTCAATAAGGAGAAAGCTACATAAATGTGAAAAATTCATTTTTTATTTTTTTTCTTTATGATGGTAGTTCTAATTTTCAATTTTAATTTCAGTGTCTTCAGATCCATATATGAATTTTATATTGAATTTGTTACAATGTATTGTCTGTGTATTTTCTCTATCCAGGAAACAAGTTCTTGCACTGGGAAAGACCTGACTTTGTGGCTCTTCCCAGGATTTCTGGATTTGGCATGGGATCCTGGAACTGGGAGATTTCTAAGAGAATTGGGAGGGATAAAATCTCCATTCCTGGGTCCATTATTTAGTAGTGGCCAGCACCTAATTGCACACCAGTGGACTGCACTTATGGGAAGTGTGCTGGTTAGTGTTCTGGACTCCAGCTGGGAAGAGGAACAGGGATGTTCAGGAGTCAGGAGGACTCCTCCCAGAAGCGCACGGGTGAGCCAGGTGGCTGTGTGTGCTAGAGGCACAGGAAGACAGCCGCGGAGGTTGAGAGAGCCGCTTAAACATAGAGTATGTGTGACAACCTGGAGTCGGTGAGACTATGTGTTCTGTTGCCTTGAATACAAGCGGGTCGTGTATTATTGTTTGAAGTTATGAGTCTGCTCTGGAAGCAATAAAAGACTGTTTTGTTTTATGCTAAAGTGGCTTCAAGACTGGTCTGTGAGCGCTCGCCATTTGGGCTACATTCCCAAATGGCGAGCGCATATATATAAATAAATAAAAATCATATTTTCTAGTATCTTTGAATCTATTTAGATATTTGAACCTATTGCAAGCCCATCTCTGGGCCAATTCTGCCACCATCCAATCCCCCACACCCATCTTGATCCAATGCATTTACAATTTTTTACTCACTTGAGTCTGCCATGTGGACCACCAGGAGACTAGCTCTGCAGTCTGGGCCAACTGCCCACTGGTCTTGTAACCCACCTCACTGTGATGTCATCACACCTCTGCAGTCTCTGGGAGCCTGATTGGTTCTCACCGCTGGACAGCCAATGGCAATTGTCCACACCACCCAGACAGGGACATATCTATGATCTTTAGACTGATCACATATAGATTTTCATAGGCCAGGTCAACAAAGGTTACCAGTAACTTTATAGTAAGTGGGTCCATCCTCCGCAATCCAGTAGTGTGGCCTTTTTATCAAATATTAGGGAATAGTTTATATTAGGGATGCACCGATACCTTGTTTTTAGGGTATTGAGTACAAGTACCGATAATTTTTTTCCGGTACTCGTCGATACCGAGTACCGATACCGGCAGTTCCATTAAGGACTTGTGTAATGACTGGCTCCATGCTTCCTCGTCACCTGGTGATGCTCCCTCATGACCAGGTGACGAGGAAGCATGGAGCCAGCTTTCTGGCCAATCAGGATGCCAGAGGGTAATAACTCGCCCCCTGGCTTCCTGATACTGGTGGTTCAGGTATTAATATAAGTATTGGGAGCATTTTGGCGTGTACGAGTACTCACCCAAATACTCGGTATAAGCATTGATACCGATACTAGTATCGGTGCATCCCTAGTTTATATTGCTAATACCAAAACTGTGTCTTCCTAGATTTGTAAATATAATGACTTTACATTTCTACAACCATTTTGGAAAATAATATATTTTCTACTCATTTTTTTTTTTTTTTAAGAATTCCACAGAACTGTGAATCATCCATTAAGTTACTAGCACATGACCCTGATGGAGACGTTGTAAGGTGTCGAAATGGATATAAGTATGGTGAATGTGGCATATGTTCCTGGTACTTCCCTATAGATGAAGTAAGTTTTTAGTTAATGAAAATAAATAACCAAATACACCATATAGCTACCTAATGTATCTGTATGATACCTCCAGCTTTAAAGTGACACTAAACTCAGGAGTTAAATCTAAAAAATACATTCAAGTACCTTAACTATTAACATAAATGTATCTTATTTCTGTATCACTCGGTGGTGGATCCTCAAATCATCTCTGAATTGGTGCTGACACTGTCCTTCCGTCTGGAGGGTGGCTACTTTTGTTCCCCATGGTCCATGTGTGTGTTGTAAAATAGTTACCGCTCCTGTGATGGACTACAATATCACATTCGGTTTACTAATTGGTATTGAGATTGTAGTCCATCACAGGAGCAAACTTGGAGCGGATTTAAGGATCTACAGCTGAGTCATACACACATAATATAAATTTTTGTTAATAGTTAAGGTTAGGGTTGCTACCTGTCCAGTATTCACCCGGACAGTCCGGGTTTTGAACACTGTGTCCAGGTTTCATGGCAGCTGAAACCCAGACACATGAAGTCAGGCAGACAGGGGCAACCAATATTAAAGGAGAACTATGGGGTCAGTGTTTTTCCCCATAGTTCTCCTTAGGGTAACGGGAGGACACAAACTAGCGTCCTCCCGTTACCCTAAGCTCAGTATACCGCGAGCTACAGCTCGCGGTATACTGAGACGCCGCAGCCAGAGCGGATCACGACTTAGCTGACGGGATCTGCCCAGCTGCGTGAGTGACAGCTGGCTCTGCCTATCTAGAGGCAGAGCCAGCTGTACCCGCCCCCTCACCCGTCCGTTCCGCCAGTCAGCGCTGGCAGATCGGAGCGGGGAGAGGGGAATCCAGCCCCTCCCCCTGTCACGGCAGAGAGCCGTGACAGGATCGAGAGGCGAGCGAACCCGGTATGTGTTCGCTCACCTCCCGATCTACTGAGCAGACCTGTGACAGTCTCATTGTCACAGGTTGGCTAGAACTATGAGGTGAGTGAAAAGCACTCACCTCATAGTTCTCCTTTAAGATAAGGGCTACTGCCCCCCCCACTGAAAATAGTCTCAACTGTGATATCTACACATGAATGGGTGACACTATTTACATATGAACAAGCCACCACTCATTCTCCCCTAAATTTCCGTGCGTCGCTAGAGTGTTCGGGTTTCGCTGGAAGAAAAGGTGGCAACCCTAGTTAAGATACATGAATGTATTTTTAAGATTTAACTCCTGAGTTTGTCACTTTAAGTTAAACCAGCATAAAGAGTTAAAGGATAGCATTAGATTTTATTACAGTATCCAAACATACCTTGCAACTTTGCAAAATATACTCTTACATCTACATTTCCTGTGCTTTGAGAGCTGTCATCACAGGCCCAGACCAGTGTAAACATTGTGTTGTTTACATTTAGCCTGTCTGCATCTGCACTGTTACTGCAGGGAAGGACTAAGGACAGGCAAGGCATATGTTCCACAGACCTTTTTCATTTAATGTTTTCAGTGTCAGAAGACATACATTATGATTCATATGCTGCACTGCAGTCATGTAGTCATTGGTAATAACAAACTGCTTAAGCATGAAGCTTCTGTTAGGGCTTGTACACTCCATGCCTGTTGAGCTGCATTTTTCTGCACACTGCTGCACATGTATGGTGTGAACAAGGCACACAGAAAACAACTGAGCTGTGTATAATAAAACGTTTCTATATTTATTTTTTTCATAAAATACTGTTTTCATCTTTTCATTATATTTTTTTGTATGTTAATGATACTGATCTTCTGTCAGCCACTTCCTTCTTACATGTATTCCCTCCAGTGTCAGCTGCACATCATTGCTTTTGTCTGTCTGCCTAATAGTATAACTAGAGGTGCACCGAAATGGAATTCTCTAACCGAAAATAAAAAAATTGTCAGGCCAAAACTGAAACCGAAAATTATTTTTTTCTAACCTTTTTATATTTAAAAAAATATTTTTTATATTTTATTTGTATTTTTTTTAAATAAATATTTTATTTGTTAACTTTACTGTCGGGAGCTCTGGGGAAATATCAGGGGTCTAAACAGACCCCTGATATTTCCCTTTTAAAATATCCCCTGTTATCAATGAACAGGAATCCTCTATACTGAGTGTTCCTGTCCATTTGGAACCTGTGTAGATAGTATGAGTTACTATGCCCACAATCATGCATGAACAGGAAGTGATGTAAAGCACTTCCTGTTCATTCATAATTGGGGACACAGTAAACATACTATGTCCTCAATTATTTAGAAGCAGTCAGCGATCAGCTGATCGCTGACTGCTTATACCTGCTCTCCATCCTGAGTTGTTAGCTGGGTTGGGATTTGGGTCTTCTTTAAAGCAAAACTCCAAAATTTTGAAATATTAACTTGTGAAGTGGGGCTACTCCCGCACTGCAAGGGTTAAATGTCCATTTTGAGTAGGGAGTGAAAATAAGGAAGAAATACTCACCTGATCTTCAGTGCCACCTGGTTAAAAGAATGGTCCCCACAGCCTCTTCTCCCTTGGGCTCTGGCAGTCTAAGGACCCATCACGTCATCTCGTCTATTAGACGTGAAGATGCCGAGAGACATGCTACAGCCAAAGCGGAGAGGCAGAGAGGTGAGCGGTCACTGCAGCAGGACCAAGGATCAGGTGAGTATTTTGTCTCTATTTTTTCCACTAGAGAAAAATGAGCAGTTAACCCTTGCAATGCAGACGTAGCCCCAATGCAAGGGTTAACTTTTCAAAATCCCGGAGTTCTTCTTTAAACAAATTAGTGCAAACCAGTTTGTTGAAACCTGTACTGAAGGAAATGCCAAGGCTACCATTGCTGACCTCCTTCTGAAAAGTTACCTGGCTGTCTCTGGCTTCAGTACTTAGTAAATTGACCTGAAACAAACATGAGGACCGGAAAAGTTGCAGGTGAAGTCAGAAACACAAAGTACTGAAGCCATTGGATCAGCATGGCAACCATAGAACTAAAATGTTCAGGAGATGTCAGCAAGGGTTTCCATACTTCCTCCCTACAGGTTTCATTTAAGCCATTACACACCAGCATGATGAAACTGCATGGAACACTCCTGTCAATTGTTAACATTCTTCTTTTAACTTTTATCCTAGCACACCTGCACCTTATCTGTTTCTTCAGGGAAAGGAACAGGTTTTTATGTTGTGGAACTTATGATGGAAGATTTCCCAACCAAGGACATATACCTTACCTATGATGATGGAACAGTGAGCTACAAATCTACACCTCATAAACGCACAGCCCGAGAGGCACCATACACATCTCAGGATTGGTACTTATATGGCACTACCATAGAGACTACTGAAACGGAGGTGGTTACAGAGGCTCCCATAATTTCTGATCTACCTACGGTCACCACGACGTCTACAACCTTGGGAAAAAAGATAAATCCTAAAAAGACTACTAATTATTTGCCCCATGTATATACTTCAGATAAAACAACAGCTATTATGGAAAATCCATTACCAGACATGGCTCACAATATGGATCCCTTGAGTAAAATTCCTCTTCAGTTTTTAGTGGAAGGTGAGTCAGTAGTACAAACACTTGTTAATGTAGAATATTTTTAACAGGACCTTTGTATTGTAAGATTGAGGTGGGAAACCACTGGTCCAGGAGCATATATGGAACAAGGAGATCTTCAGCATAAGATGGACAGCACTGTGCAATGCAGTAGAACCTGATTGGCTTATAGAAATGCTCTTCCCTTTTTTTTACTTATTTTTTGTTATCACAAAGGGGATAACAAGCCTCTATGTGACAACATTTGGAGGAGACAGGTTCTCTTTATGGAGACATCAGACATCAAGCCTCTGATCTCTCTCCTGTCCTCCAATACAGACTGTTAAGAACAGGAATATGCTTGGTAGTCTGTTTACCTGACACTTAAGCCAGCGTCCGACAGGTTAGGTTGAACTCAATGGACTTTTTTCAACCTAACTATGTAACAGCTGAAACAGAAAGCACTGAGAGGATAATGCTCTCTGCTTCACTGATCAAAGAGCAGATTGTGGAATGGACATTCACCATGATATAGTTATTCACATCTTTACACTTTCAGTAAATGAGCCAGAAAACAAGCCATCATTGACCTCTGTAGCTGCAGGCACTGTGGATCAATTCATCTTCAAAGTTACACCAAAAGCACTGAATTCCTTGTCTAAGTCAGTTCAGCTCCCCCTCCCCATTTCAGCAGCTCACCTCACTCAGCTCCCCCTCTTAGCAGTGACTTCCAGCCTTAAAGGGGTTCTAAACCCTCCAGTTTTTTTTGCTTATATCTACTGCTAGCATGCAGTAGATATAGGCAAGAAGTGTAAAAAAAAAACGCTTAAAATTATTTTATTCTTACCTCGTTATCGCCGCTCGCTCCCGCGCCGAGAATCAGGAACTGCTCGTACGGCCGCAAAGGATCTTGGGGCGGGCGCATGCGCAGTTCTGATTCTTGGCCGGGAGACGAGCAGAGATGCAAGGTAAGTCTATGGACGCGTGCACCCGCCTGCAGACACCGCTGGATCGGAGAGACAGAGCAGTCAGCGCTGGATCGGAGTGACGTCACACCGCTGGAAGGACACATGAAAACATGGGGAAAGAAGAGGAAGATCGGAAAAAGAGACAGCATTTAAGGTAAGTGCTAACATTTACATGTGGGGGAGGGACATTTATTTTTTTTTGCCTTTAATATCACTTTAATATATAATGTAAACAGGGATCTCTAGGAGGGAGGAACAGTGCACTAAGAGAGCCTACTTGGACAACTTCAGAGCTTCTATTTTGCTTTTTGAGGATAAATTGCTCCACAGTGGCTGCAGCTAGAGATGTCGGGAAGGGCTCGTTTTATAGCCCTTTTACTGCTTGTTATGTGTGAATACTTGAATGTTCATAGCCTATCCATAGGTTCACTTTAAATGATTGTTGTATGGCTGTGCATGCTAATGTTTAATGTTTTAATAAACTTGTCAAATCTTTGTTTCACTATTACAAACAAGAATATATATTTTTTTTTAATCACACAGTCACAAGTCGAGCTCCATCCTGTACATTTGGAGAGTACAGACCAGAGTTTATTTCCCCAACTCCCAGTTATGGAGAGAAACTGATAGCCCAGGTTGATAAAACATTCCAGCTTCATCTGTCAGCACGTGCAGCATATGAAAGGTAAACCATACATCGCACATATCGTACTCAAAAATCCTTGTGAAAATCTTTTAAATAAAATCTATTAATTATTTAAAGATTATCTCACCAGATTGTGAACATTCAGTATTACATATTTCAGCAGCAGCAGTAGACATGTAAGCTGCGAACAAATTCGGTTCGAATATTTAGTTATTTCAGAATTCGGGATTCGGATCCAAAAATTTAATTCGGTTCGGGTTTCGGATTCGGACGACATCCGAATTTTCATTAGTTTCGGATGAGTTTCCGAATATTCGTTGCGAATAACACAGAAAACATATGCAGATATTAATGCTGAAGCTGAAGCTGAATCTCCTAGACCAAAATGGCATTTGGGGTCCAAATTTCCGAATAGCATTTGGGAGCTCCCGAATGCCATTCGGGTCTGGGAGCCATATAACGGAAAATTGTATACTTACCTATCGGTAATTTTCCTTTCCTGATGCCAATCCATGGCAGCACACAATGGGTATGGCTCCGCCCCCAGCCCAATCACAGGACCAGTTATACTATAAATTAAAGCCCGCCTCCCAAGGCCACCATTCTCGTAACAAGTACTCAATGCGAAAGCCATGGGAGGGTTCTGTATGCTGCCATGGATAACCTTATAAGACTGCATTTAGCTACCTAACAAAGGGAACCTCGCAACAGGAGAGGCTGAACCTGTGCGGCAGGCCAGAAGAAACTGCCATGGATTGGTGTCAGGAAACATATATTACTAAAGCTGAGACTCCCAGACCTGAATGGCATTCGGGAGCTCCCAAATGCAAATTGGAAATTCGGATCCTAAATGCCATTGGGTCTAGGAGTTTCAGCTTTAGTATTGTATATACTGTATATGGCTCCCATATTGCTGTAACGTAAATTCATGTTCAGACCCATTCAGATGCATTAAACCGAAAAACACATCTGAGTGGCTAGAAAAGTCACATGTCTGATTCAGTTTCGTTTTTGAAATTGGGAAACGGAAATTTGGATTCGGACACATTCAGATGCATTGGGATTTAGAAATTCGGATGTGTCGGAACCAAACGAATCGCACATGTCTAAGCTGCAGCGATGCAAGTCATCAACTAGAGATTCCTTGTATTAAAGCAGCGGTTCTCAACCTGTGGGTCGCT
Source organism: Nanorana parkeri (assembly GCF_000935625.1). Taxonomy (NCBI): domain Eukaryota; kingdom Metazoa; phylum Chordata; class Amphibia; order Anura; family Dicroglossidae; genus Nanorana; species Nanorana parkeri. The sequence goes on from NW_017306682.1 coordinate 626,037, forward strand.
ACCCCGTCAGGGGTCGAATGACAATTTGCCAGGGGTCGCCCGGGAGTCTACCGCCATTAGATAGCGGCTCCCGGCCGCCCGTGAGAGAAACACTTTCTCCAGGAAAGGTTTACTCTGCTCGATCGAGTAGAGTAAACCTTTCCCTGCGATCGTCTTTTTTTTTTTACGAATCAGCAGAGGGGGACCTGAGGTTCTCCATCAGGTCCTCTTCTTGTGATTGACAGCAGCAGAGGGCGGGTGCAATAGCAAGTTTGCTATTGGCTATTGCAAAGTGAAATAGCCAATAGGAATCTAGCTATGCATTCCTATGGTGTTTTTTGTTTAGTTTTTTTATTCTGCCGGCGTACGTGGCTACGGAAAGAAGATTCAAATTTGTAAGGGGAAAAGGGATGCCAGGTATCGCCAATCTAGCTGTGCATTTAGTAAGCATAAGATCTGCAGCACTAATAGGACAAAAACATCCTTGGGATGCTGGAATTCATATAAATTCCTTAATATATCTTCCCAGAAAGAGTAGATTGACTCATATGGCAACAACTAATTATTCTGGTTGCTGGGTTTGCTGGGGAATATCACTGAATAATAAGGCTAATCTCAACAAATAGAAAAACATGTTCTAAAGCAGTGTATCTCAACCTGTGGGTCGCGGTGTGATTTCTGCTGTGCTATGTGAGAGTCCTCCTCAGCCCTCTCCTAGCGCAGCAGTGTCAGTTCTCCCGCCACGCCGCCAGATGTACCGTAAATTGTACCGTTTGGGGTCACCACAACTTGGCAAATGTTACCAAGGGGTCCCAGCCCTAGAAAGGTTGAGAACCACTGTATTAAAGCGTCCGGCATTTGATGACCTGGGGCCGCAAGCATCCTTTGTTTAATTTCATATTTTTTATTTATTTTCTTTATTGTATTTTTGCCCGTAGTTCTCTTTTGGGTGACAGGAAGACCAAAAATCAGCATATAGTGGGCCCCCCCCTGCTGACCTGATGGAACCAAGACCCTGTTTGGGAGAGATGACTGTACCCCCCTATCAGCTGCCCTGTGTACAGCACTGGAATTCTATAATGTGTAAAGCACTTTTTGCTATTTTTGCATAGAGTTATAATTGCATTACATTTTGCTTTGTTATAGTATTAAAGATTTCAAAGTCAGCGGACCTTCTGGAATGACCAAGTCAGCACTAAGCAGTCCTGATGCTACTTCAAGAAATATCATTGTGCAATGGACACCGAGGGCGGATAATCTAGGAGAACATGTGCCTGTTTGCTTTGTAGCAGAAACTGTTAATGGGTCAGTATTGTGCAATTTAATTTCATATTTTGTTAGGGTTAGAGTACTGGGACGTTTGAGATGTGTTTACTGTGCATTAGCCATGCATTTACCAAGTATTTACATACATGTGCCATGCATTCATTCTGATTGTATAGAGGAATAAAAAGAAAAGCATAAGGAGATCTTGAGCTGAAATGGCTCATATGGCTTAAAAAATAATCAAAAACTTACCCTTGCTGTGAGGCTTCTGCTACACTCCAAGGCTTAAGTCCCCCTCAGTCCACCTTGGCTACTAGACCAGCCCCTGGGGCCTTTTCTACCCTGAGCTCCACAGTCTAAGGATCGCTGACATCAACATGCCTTATGCAGGTCCATTGGATCAGAAAGTAAGGGAAGACCTCACCATACAGACCGTAATAGAGTTTTTGACAATTTACATAATCTAAAAAAGTTTGAGATTTGTTTCACTTATAGCTGCAGTTATTTTTTTAATGGTATGATTTTTATTAAAGCATTTAAAAAAAATATTTTTATTGAATACTGTAATTGAAAATCAGGGAGAGATTTACTTATAATTTGAGTGCTTTTGGCCAACAGAAGGTCAGTGGCAGATGGCAATGAGAAGGTTATAGGAAATGATGGTATCATCAATGGGGTGGAGGCTTGAGATTTCCAAACACATCCAGAGTCATAAATGGCACTGCTGACAAGTGACGATTATAGACATTCTTTCTTTACCATTATGTATGTTTTTTGTTCATAGGTACCAATCAGAATTACGGTGTGTCGTAATAGTGGTACAATTCAGGAAAATAGGTATTATCTTCTACTCTTTCATTAATCCAAGTGACAAGAAACAGCCTATGCATTTCCAGGTTTAAAGTTTGATGTTGTCACCAGACCAGGAATAGACAGGAATTAAAAAAAAAAGTCTTGGCTTTAGATGTACTTTAACTGTTTAGTGTTTACTCATATGCAAATATTAGCATGTCTGCTTGTGCAGATTATGCTTGCCACTTAGTAGTTCAGTAAAATCATTCCTCTCTTCCACTGGAAATCGATCAGTCAAATGTTTCCCTATGTGTCTCATTCATTTTATCTCAGCAGTTATTTAGCAAGAATGCTGATTATACTCGCTGATATACAGGTATTAGCAGCAGCTAGAGGAGCCAATGGTCACCAATGAATGAAGAAAGGTGAATCTCCCCAACTGTGACATAGACTGCTATAAAAACTCCACAGAGGGCCTAATCCTTCCCCACTGTGTCCAAAACTAACAGAAATATTTTGCCTTTACATTCACATGCTATACAAATAGACCTGATTTGATTGGATGCATGCATGCCCTAAAATCCTTGAGATCGGTAATGCAAGGGCATTTTTCTAAATGGACACATTGCATTATTTAACCCTTCACTTTCTCTTAACCAGATATATTATGTCATGAGAACACCATGACTATAATTGTTTCCAAGCTAGCAGACGATGTACTGTACCACGACCATTTCCGCCTGAATGATCCCACGTGTCTGGTTACCTCCAACAGCACCCACCTTGTAGCCAGTGTTGGATATAACTCTTGCGGCACAGAGATTGAGGTAATATAAAGAAGTCATTTCTGTCTTTTAGCAGAATTGCACTTGTTAAGTCTTTTGTGTTGTTGGTGCTGTAGGGAGGTTCATATTTCAACTATCTTCCCCTGCCAAAGCAGAAGACTAAAAGCAGACCTAATAAGGGGAATTTATCAAAACAGGAGCAAACGGATCTGGAGCAGTTGACCATAGTAACCAATCAGCTTCTCTCTTCAGTTTGTTAAGTTTAAAAATGAAAGCTAAAAGCTGATTGATTGCCATGCACAGCTGCTCCAGATTTTGTCTGCCGTGGTTTTAATAAATCATCTAAATGTCTAAAGGTGCCCATACACCTGACGATTATCGTCCGATAATCGCGGGTGATCCCGCGATCGTACGATAATCGGCAGGTGTATGGAAGGCGTGCAACCGTTTCTAATGTACGGTCACACATCTTTTGTCTCCCGAGCAGGCTTGAAAACCCGCCGAGAATCGTACGATTGTCGGCTGGTTTGTGGCGTTCTCTGGAGACAAATGCCGCACAGGCCAGTGTGCGCAAGGGCACATTGCCCGTGCGGCATTGGATTCATTGGATTCAAAAACTTAGATAGCAGTCTTTCATACATCACAGTCTGACAGAAATCACAGGACATGGTGTTTCATATGATTCTGCATCCCCTGATCCATTCTGACACTAGAGGGTCTATTTAAAAAAAAAAAAAAAATGTCATAGCTATACAGTCGTTCTGAATACATTAAACAGCTTTTGTGAGAATGGGGCAAAATCAAATGTTCTTAGGCTAGTTTCCCTTCTGTCTGAATGTTCTTCAAATGTTACAGGCAGTAGGGAATTGGGGAAAATACCACATCATGGCCACTAGATGGAACTAAGTCTGTGAAGGTTCTCATTCATCCAGGTCATGGTATATCTGTAAAAAAATAAGTCAAGGCAACTGGACTTGCTGTATTTTTCTTGAAGACGTTTCACCGGTCATCTAACTGGCTTTCTCAATTCAGAATGATGTCATTCTGTTCCTCAATTCGTCATTCTGAATTAAGAAAGCTGGCTGGATGACCAGTGAAACGTCTTCAAGAAAAATACATCAAGTCCAGTTGCCTTGGCTTATTTTTTACAGATATAGATGGAACTAAGGCTTATAGGAAATAAATGCATCTTAGTAACAAGAGATTCAATATGACAATTCTAGAAAACACTGGAAGGAATTAGCAGATAAATGTAACCATTGGTACTAAATGTCCCCCTAAATGTCCCATAGATAGACCCCTAAGCATCATTCAACCTGGAAGACTGAGGACATCTTGTGGTGTAGATAAAGTGTTGTGGGGACATTGCCAACAAGGAGGAGAGCATCACAGCCAGATCTCCTTTTTATTAAGAAAAAGAAAAATGTTATCTTGGAGTTAGGTTTTAAGTGCCGAATAGGCAAAGCACGGGTCCACTTTAAGATTGTTGGTCAGATTGTTCATAACCAACTGCTTTTTGTACTTTTGTAGGAGACAGACGACAGTATTGTATTCAAAAATGAGATTGCTTCCTATGACAACATCTCTGTTGTCATCACAAGGAGACATGGAGTTTCAATCCCCTTTAACTGCTCCTTTCCGAAAAAGAACAATGTATCGGGTTCATTTCATGCTGAAAGACGGGTTTATGTGTACGCCGAGGCCGGCTTTGGTAACTTCACCTACCAGTTCCAGTTCTTCACGGATACCCGGTTTGTGGACCTGAGACAGGACCTTTTAACAGTCGAACTTAGAGAACGACTGTATGTGGAGATTCAAGTGTCATCATCAGTGCCTAACATCCAATTATTTGTGGAGTCTTGCAGGGCTACTCCACATGACAATCCCTCTGACCCCATCTTTTATTCCATCATCCAAAATGGGTACGTTTGTGCTATATTGTCATACATTTCAGAACTGTAATTATATGTTTTATAATGGATCTTCTAAGGCAGGACTTGTGAAACTACAAATTTTCCAAATACAATAAACTCCCCATTATCCAGCATCCACAGGGATTGGTAGATTCTGGATAAATGTAGTTTCTGGTTGCTTAAGAGTTCATATTAAAAATAGGTCTAACTAATGCCATACCCCATACTATACCATACCAGAACATAAACTCTGTATTGACTTCCTATTTATATTGAAATGCAATAATAAAAAGCAAATTAGGACAAGTAGACACACTTAAAACAAATTAAGACAAATAGACAGACGATCGTTTCCAGGACAATACATGCCGCAGATCAGCAGAACAATAAATACACAGGGGATTTTTTTTTCTGGTTAGATGAGAGTTCTGGTTAGTGGAATACAGGATAACAGAGTTTACTGTATTATCTTCTACCTATTTTGTGTTGGTATTGTTGAGATTTGAGATTGCAAACTTCATATCTGAACAGCTTGCCATCTTTTAGTAGCACTTGTTGACTTGCAGTGTTCTGTTTAGTGCCTGGGCCCAGAACATGTTGGTTATGTGCTTAGATGAAGACTGACTGACATCTTGAGGAATGCTCAACTGAGTTTTCCTTGCTTAGAAGAACATTACATGAATGTATACAACATTGTGAAGAAACAATAGGACTTCCTGTGTATCATAGATAAGCATGCAAATAGAGATTAACATTGCACTACAGTGCCATCTACAGCTCAAAGGACATATTACAGTCAGTAATACAATCAGTATATGCTGTTGCATTTCTAACATTTTGTTCCATTGAACCAGCTTTTGAAGTATACATTACATTCCTTCAAAAATGTTTAAATGTAGCTTAGGTAAACTGTTTACCTAAGTTACATAGGTAAACTGTAGATACAGCTGTCTACAAGTATCTGCACTTGTCTATTTTTCTGTGTGTGTCCCTGTTGCAGATTTCTCTTCACTTCCGGTCTGGTTGAACGGGTCAGAAAGTGCATGTCTCAGTGTACAGGAACAAACATGATGAATAGCAGCAAGAAGCTTTTATGGCATAAGAGTCTGAAACAATCTCCTCTGCCATAGAAAGCCTACCGGTCAACTATTTATTTTTTTAGATTACTTCCACTTTAAGTTCAGAGAGTTTTCATAATTGATCATTCATATACTGTGCTTGCCAAAGGTCAAAATCCAAGGGACTAACTCATTCAATTTAAAGAGGATTTACTTGTTTATATTTGTTTAGCAAAAGAAGATAGATTTTGTTTATATCTGTATATCTGAGCTGCAAATCAACTCATAATCGAACCTCAGATCTTGGTGTCCTTGGCAATAGGATCAATCAGAGTCCATCTCATATAAAAAATGACAGTTCTTAGTAATCCCATAAAAGTGATATGGTGTATTATATCCACACCAATATATGACAAGGTAATCCAAAACACTTAGTTTGTTACACTTTTCTTTCTAATGATCACGTTTTATTATTCTAATGTAAAACTCCTTTAATAAGAAACACATCTGCAGCATCTTCATTTCATTAGAACAGCATTTCTCAACCTTTTATTAGTCACTGCACCCTTTAAAGATATGCAAAATCTTGAGGCGTCCCAGTCCTTCACATCAGATTCCTCAGTCCCCCCCCTTTTTATCAGAATCCTCAGTTTCCCCTTTTTATCAGAGTCCTACCTTATAACCAACACCACAAGGCAGCTGCCGCAGCATGACAGAGGACGGGAGGTGGAGAAGGTCTGGAGAGAGGCAGACTTCTGTCCTCTTCTGAATGCTTGTGGAGGTCCTGGATGGAGCCCACCCTGGACTAGTGTCATGCATTTCCATGGTCTGGAGGCTGCCTTGCTTGCACCATGGAAATGCATGACACTGCTTGAAAATTTGAAGGCACCCCAGGGTGCCATAGGACCCTGGTTAAGAAAAGGCTACATTAGAAAGATGTAGTTTTCTTTAACTTTGATTTTAAAATCCTTCCATGGCTGACAGATGATAGAAGTAGACAACTGCTTTCCATTTTAGGGAATGAATAAAAAAGTACTTATGATCACCCCATGTAGGGCATGAGCAATCTCCCACCAATATCCACAGTGCAGTAGAGACTCCCATTGGGGTCAAATGGCCGCAAGTAATGATCTGACCAGTTTTGCGGTTCCCTCACGGCTTCAACTAAAGTAGATTGTACAATCAGACTGTAACTTGTGTGGTCAACTTTCAATAATATTGTGAATTGTTTCAATGGTTGCAGGTGTGTGAAAGATGATACGGTGGTATCTTATACTGGACCAAAGAATACGTACAGATTCTCAATTGAGGCATTCGCATTTATTGGAGATTATAAAGAAGTAAGTACACTTAGGATTACAATATACTTATTTGTAAAGACAGCAGAATCTAATCCCATTCACAGTCACTATATAGTGTGAATAATTATTTTAGGATACATTTCTTATTTGCACAGAGGTCAATGTGCTCCAAATGTGTGCAGCAGATAAACAATTGTGGAAGGTTCATTTTTAGGAGATAGTAGCCAGTCATACATGATTCACCGTCTCCAAACAACAGACAGCAAAAGCAAGGTGTGGGCTGGTGGCCGCCACATAGGAAAATGTTTTATATATTTTTGTTCATGTAATTTGTTTTTGGGTTATAGAAACTATGCAACTATTAAATATAATCCTCAATTTCATTAGTAAATGACTGCCATGCTCTGTCCGGAAACATAATTTTGCTGTCATGAAAAGCAGAACAAATCGTAGACTAAAATTGGCACTTTATGTCTAAAGTAACAATTTTTCTAAAAGAAAGCCTTATTTGCCCCCCACCTTCCCATGTAAATTACAGGCAGCGCTGCATCCGGCTTTTTACAGGTAGAGGCGTGGGCTCTGTGGATGATTTGGACCAATGGAAAAAGCGCCATTGGTCCAAGCTATCCAATCAAAAAAAGAAACACTCAGTCCAAACACTGAGGCCATTTATCTTGATGCCTCAGCAGTGATGAGCAAGGGAGGGACAGGGAGGCTCCTCCCTGTCTCCTCCCTCTCTCCCTCCAACTAGCTTGGTGATTGGGTTGGGGGGCGGGGCTTCGGCGGGCTGGGGAATGCCTCACCCACATCCGAAGGTACCGCACGTCACTGCTGCAGTTGGGCTCCCCCCGCACTGCAAGAATTAACCGCTTGTTTGTGTCTAGGGACTGAAATAAAAAAGTTATACTCATATAAACCTCGGAGCCAGACAGCTGTGTCATCGCTCCCTCCAGCCACTCTCCTCCTATACTGCAGCAATGGTATGTCCCTCAGTGTATTGGACATAATTACTTGAGGATCCTTAGACAGCTGCAGTGGAGGGGGGAGTGAGGCTGGAAGGACCGGTCTAAGACCAAGCCGTCTCAGAGGATGGGGTGAGTATACCTTTTTTATTTTAGTCCATAGACACAAAGGAGCAGTTTGCCCCCTGCAGTGTGGGGGTAGTAGCCCCACTGCAAAGTTTAATAAAAATGTTGCCTGGAGTTCTTCTTTAATAACAAATGTAATGGCAAATAAACATTGCTGTAGAAAAAATCACATTTGCCTCCTAACTTTTGAATTTTTTTCTAGTCTAGTCTAGGAGTCGGAAAAGTGTCTGTACTTGTACTTGTACCTGTACCGAGTGCGTTACTTGGTATCTGTGCATCCCTAAAATATATATGCAATGGGGGGAGTTTATCAAAACTGGAGCAAGCAAAATCTGGAGCAGTTGCCCATGGCAACCAATCAGCGTCTCTCTTCAGTTTGCTCAGGTAAGATTTGAAAATGAGAGAGAAAAGCTGATTGGCTGCAGTGCAAATCTGCTCCAGATTGTGTCTGCTCCAGTTTTGATAAATTCCCCCCAATGTATGTAGTAAGACACTTAAACGGGGAAAAAAAGAGTGATGGATTGTTCACATTTCAGGGGTTTACTAATATCTACCTAACAAAAATTTTTGACAATTTTATTAAAGAATCAACATTGAACAGAAAAAAGCAAAACAAAAAGAATAATTAATGTTTTTGCACTTTTAGGTGTACATAAACTGCGCAGTTATCTTATGTAAGGCGGGGGCTCCGAATACGCGTTGCACCCAGGGCTGTTTACCAAATGGAAGCAATAGACGTAGGAGATCTTTAGCGTCGGAAAGTCAGCAGCACTTCATCTCTCAGGGCCCTATTCGAATGAAGAGAGAGAATCCCGATGATGAAGGTGAGAACTTGCTTAACATAGGAAAGTAAAATGTCAAAGATTACAAATTTTGGATATAGAATTTCGTTAAATAAACAATTAACAATATAGAGGCGGCTACGAGTCCAAGTGTATGAAAATAGTAGTAATATAGTGACTGTATAAATAGACAATTACAAAGAATTAACTAAAACAGGTGTCACCAATGAATTACATAGAGATAGGATGGCTGTGTATGTATAGAATCTATTTTGGTGTTATTTTTATTAACAAATTACACTTTTTTGTATGTATAAGAGATTACTTTAAATTAACTGCATCATCTCTTTAGGAAAGGGGGATTTTTGTTAAAGTGTAAAAAGTCATATTAAAGGAGAACTATGAGGTGAGTGATTTTCACTCAACCTCGTAGTTCGAGCTCACGTGTGACAATTAAACTGTCACAGGTCGGCTCAATAGATCGGGAAGTGGGCGAACACATACCGGCGTTCGCTCACTTCACGATCCTGTCCCTGCAGAGAGCGGTGACTGTCCCTCACGGCTCCCCAAATGGATTCCCCCTCCCCGCTCCGATCCTCCAGCGCTGACTGGCGGAACGGACGGGGGAGGGGGCGGGTACAGCTGGCTGTGCCTCTAGATAGGCAGAGCCAGCTGTCACTCACGCAGCTGGGTGGATCTCGACAGTAATGTCGGGATCCGTCTCGGCTGCGGCAGTCTCAGTATACCGCGAGCTGTAGCACGCTATATACTGAGCTTTGGGTCATGGGAGGACGCTAGTTTGTCCTCCCTGAGGAGAACTATGGGGAAAAACACTTAACCCATAGTTCTCCAATTTGTAAATAGTGGGGGAAAGAAACGTTCTAGATTGATCTTATAGCTACAGTGTTGGTCCTTTGTGTGGCCACTCCATCATGTCAGGATTTTAAAGATGGCCAGGAAGAAATCAAAATGGTCAGCTTATTTGATGCAAAGGAAGCTTCCTGCATCCTTCTTTAGGGCATAATGTCCCTTAGCATGATGAAACGAAGCGAGGGGCATAGACACACAGGTTATCAGGGTGTCAAATCCTGGGCTGCATATTGGCTACTCACCAACTACAAGACAAATACTCAGAGTCAAATACTGGAACACACAAAAGTAATCTGTGGATGCATCTTTTCTTAATGCTATGTTTTACTTAACTGAATGCTTTTGTTTTAGACCAGCATACTGCTTTAACCTAATTTGTGGCCATTGGCAACTCAGACAGTTCGTATTTAGGGCTATTTTCAGACTAATGTCTCCCTTGCCTCCAAATTGACATAACAAGTTAACTCCAATTATACCTGGATTTAGTTTTAGTCTCAGATAAGAAAGAATTATGGATTAAAAACAGTGCTAATATTTTATACTGACTTTATAATGAACCTTGAACAGCCCAGAGCAACCAAAAAATTTTAGATGGTCTGTTGGGACCAATTAGATTTTGGGCTGTGCCAAACAATGAAAGGAGGTTTCTGGTTGCCTGCTGTGGGTTTGTTTTGCTTTTTTGGCTGTTTGTCTTAGTTCTGCAGTAAAGCCCAAGCAACTGACATGGTATTCTATTAAAGAAGAAGCAAAAAAACATTGAAATCTAGGAGGTAGACATTTTTCGCAGAAGTTACATGCAAAATCTCTCCAGCCAAAAAAGTTCCTACTTTCTCCCCCAGCCATTTTGTATTTTCTGTGTACACTGTACGGTGCATGTCCTGTTAAATGCACAAACTCAAACAAATACATGGAATCTTTAAGAGGTCATTAATAGGCCTAATGCCAGGGAGGATGTAACCCCTATGAGCATGCACAGTATTTACTTCACCAGTGGCCACCCAATGGCTGAAGGGGATGTGCAGAAGTGTCGGTGGCAGAAATGATGACAGGCACAGGGACCAATGATTGATCCAACAGTGCTGAATGCACAGTGCTTTGCATACTTGCAACATACAAATTGCAGTTACAGTTAGAGGAAAAACAATATAATACATGCACACGCTATCTATCCTCCCCAAAGGTAAATTAACAAGGGCAAAATTCTTCATGCATTAGAAAAATACAAAAAGCTTCTTCGCTTTCTCTAGAGCTGGCCCATGATTTTCTTAGCGGACAGGATTCCGGGCTTTAAGCGATCACAGGAAAGCAGAATGATCAGGATATCTGTCTCTTTTAGTAAATGCTTAGTGTTCTCCCATTGTGGAATACATTGAGAAGTTTTTAGCTTCTCCTACTCAGTTCGTGGAGAAATCCCTATTGGGAGGCATTCCTGGCTGAAAACTCTAGAAGGCAGAAAGGTGCCATAAGTGGTATAGGTCAACAAGTGTCAAATTCCAGATGAGTCTATTGTTTGTTCCCGGTGTCACAGCTGAGATAAAGCTTGGGTCCCGTGTTTGACTAGAGCTCTGTTTGAATGATAGGACCTGGTAGATATGCCTATTTTCCTGGCAGATGTTATATAGGTATATATAATGTGTATATGTATATATATACACAACACACACACACAGAGTATACTATCTATGCTGATGATGCCGCAGCTACTAGACTTTGGATATTGCTGTTAACATTACTAAACCAGTCGGTATATCTCCTAACCTGATATCCATTGTAAATTCCTTCTACTGCAGGTGTAGAGAAAACCTCGGCCGTAAATGTGAACACACTGGTGATTGCGCTATCAGGAATGGTCACTGTGGCAGTGATCTCAGTAACATTAAATATTTACATGAAGAGAGCCAGAGCTGCCGGATACCAGAAGCTCAAGACACAAGAATTTTGACCCCATAGATGCAAAAGTACCCTCACTAAAATCTAACTGAATTATAAATACATGATTCATTATTAAAATGAGTAATACACCCACATTTGTTGAAGCATTAAGATTTTACATTCTTTATTTAGAGAACTCTTAAAGGGTTTCACTTAAACTCCAAACTTTCTGCACATTCTGGGACTATGACATTGTAACTTTGCTTTGTAGAATCGTTGTTAAAATGTATAAAAACAAACTCTGCATATGTTGGCTTTGTTGGTGGGGTTATAGTCTACTTTTATCCCTGAAATATGTAAAACATCAGCATGTGATTTTTTTTTAAAGTGTGAAATCGCTAAAATTAATGAAAGTGTGAATAAAAGTGTTCCCTGAAAAGGAAATAGTAAATACTGACCTTACTTGTGGTGTTATTCGCCTCTGTAAAGAAGATAAATTGCCAAATGAAGAAACCAACACTACCTGGAGTGATGATCCCCTGGTCCTCCCTTGTACTCATTGGTTCCTCCTACTGACCCCCTTGTCACTGTATATTCTATAATGACATCAGCAGGAGGAACTTGGGAGTACAGCGAAGGACCAAAATCTGACTCTCCTAGAAGAGTCGGTGTCTGAAGAGACTCCTGTTCATTACATTAGCATTTGGTGGGGTGGAGGCAGGAAGGGACACTCTACTGCCTTTCCAAGGAAAAATGATGGACCATGATTAGCGTGACTTGTTGTGGGTGTGGTTCAAAAGTAAGTAACATTACTACAAGTTAGTTATAACTCAATGTAGGCTTAGTAAAATAACCAACCCACCTACCTTTTCTTGGCCAATGCTCAAAAATGCTGTCTGCAAGATACCTCTTTGTGCGTCCTTAAATGATAAAGTAAAAGCTATGTGTATAATAGTAAATTCACTCTCTTAATTAGGGCTTCTATACAGGGACATCACTAGATGTTTGAAAGATTTGGGGCACCCGTGGGCTCTTAAAGGAAAACAATGATGTTGGATGCATTGGCCACTACAGCCAATGGTGTTTGCGGCCATAGTGCACTGGCAGTGGGAGGGAGGGGGGGGACTTAAAGGGGCATAATTCTATAGAACTTGAGCCTACACACTGTATGCATGGCACAAATTTGCCTCAGCCTTTGACCCCACAAAATATGATGTAATAACTATGCCACACGCATAGTTATTACATGAAACTCTAAGCATGCCCAAAAAAACTTCATCAAAGTACAAAGGGCATGTATAGTATACCCTGTTCTTCTGCCCCACTGCCACTCCCTCTCCCACTAGCTGATAATTCAGAGCTGTCAAAATGAAGGCCAGTAAATGCTGTGTAAATATGGCAGCTGTAATAATTGCTGCTGCCAAAAAAACAGACCTTATAACACAGTGTTTACAAACTCTGTCCAGCCCCCATTCACACTTGAACTTGAGCGTTTTCAGGTAATTTTGAAACTTTATTTGTATGGGGGTTATTTTTGCAAATTTTTCATCCGTTATCAGGCTTGAGTGTTTTGAGTTGGCCAATGGAAAGCTAGTCATTAGGAAGAGGAGATGGTTGTCAGGATCAAAATCACATCTTGTGCATTTTCCAGGGCCTCTTACTTAAGCCTATGGGGCCAGAAACGTGTGATTCTGCACAAAATAAAAAAGCTCATGCACTTTTTTAAACTACAAGTGGCACAAAGCTCAGGTGTGAGCTGGCATCATTGCAAAAAATGGTATTCATCATGTTGAGTGAAACATGCTACAAAACGCTCAGGTGTGAATGGTGGCTAACTCAAACCTTAGTTTACTCTAATCAGCCTTAAATAAGTACTTCTTCCTCCTCACTATTATTTCCTACCAATTTTCTTTTTTTGGGGGGGGATTTTTCTAACCATTAATAAAGGTATACTTTTTTTATCTACAGTATATTCTAACACTGATCAAAGTAGAAAGTGTTTTTTTTTTGTTTTGTTACCTTCTTTGTCTATAGGCTGCATAAAAAATAAAGTAATTTTTGCAAGACAATATCACCAAAAGAAAGCCTTGTTGATATATGTATTATTTTCTTAACTTAAAAGAGAACTATGGAAGTGTTTATCCCCATAGTTCTCTATAGGGTTATGGGAGGACATATACCAATCTCCTCCAGTGACCCAAAGCTCAGTATATTGCGGGCTATTGCCCGTGATATACTGAGCGGAAAGTGAGCGAGCGCCGGTATGTGTTCGCTCACTTCCTGATCAATAGAGCCGACTTGTGACAGCTTCTTTGTCACAGGTCGGCTCCAACTGTGAGCATGAGTGGAAATCACTCACCTCATAGTTCTCCTGTAAGTAATGACAAAGTGATTGACAAATAAACAAGCCCATTGCAGAAATGTAAAAATTGCTCTGGTCAGTAGGGGGTGTGAGAGCTGAAGTGGTTAAGATAGTCAGGGACTACTTGCCAACCAGTAACTATCAAGAGCAATTAACACTTTGGTTAGGAGTATGTAAGTGTTATTAGCATATAAAGCATCTGGGTCAGAAGTATGTAATGTACAACATGACATATGAAGTGCAGGGGTCAGGAGTATATCATGTACGGAGTGCAGTAATCAAGAGTATATGATGTACAGTAAAGGGTATGTACACATACAACACAGCATACAGCATATGGTGGCCGGGAGTATGTAATGTATGTTACATAATCCTGACCACTGCACCTGTGTCCTATGCCATATGTTGCATACTCCTAACCACTACACTCTATATGCTGGGCTACACAATACATAATCCTGACCACTGCACTATTTTTACTGAGCTGAACATTACATACTGACTGCTTTCATAAAAGAGGCACCCAGATGCTGCCCCTCCCCCCTCCTTGAGAATGAGTAAAGGGTAGTTGTTACCCCTACTAATTCACCAAATAAACATTAAGATAATAAATAAACACACCACACAGTTTTGACAAGTTCAAGTTCTATATTAATAATAATTTTTTTAACAGTCCCATGATGTAAATTCATCGTCAATCACGTCGTCCAGCAATGTAGATCCTCGTCAAACATGTTTGTGGACCCGACAAAAGATAAAATTCCCATCACCCACCTCCTCTTCCGCAATGACAGCTCTGCTCCTGAATGTAAACAAAGGGGCGGAGCACATCCATCACTGTGACATCACGCCCGCCCCCCTTTCCTGCCAGGCTGCTCCTCGGATCAAGGGTCTGGACCCCACCCTTTTTTATTTTTTGACATGGGGTCACCCCTAAAATTCCTACCAGACCTACGAGGTTTTTTTTTAGCTGTCTAGCACAGCGAACAACTTTTCTTTCAGAACAGAGAATGTATTGTGCAAGCATTAGGGATGTCCCGATATCATTTTTTTAAAGACCAAGTACAAGTATTTTCCCTCAAATGCACGCCGATACCAATTACTGATACTTTTCTTAAAGGGAAATGTGAAATTTTTTCTAAAACAATGCAGACTAATGATTTTAGGGAAGTTTCTTTATAATTATGAAGAACTCTAACTCAGTCCATGATTATTCAGCAATGGAGAATAGCAACCAGCAATAGAGGACTACAGATCCCATCATTCATGATTATACAGCAATGGAGATTGGCATCCGGCTATAGAGGACTACAAATCTCAGCAATCAATGATTTGTCAGTAATGGAGAATGGCAACCAGCAATAGAGGACTACAAATCTCAGCAATCCATGATTATTCAGCAATGGAGAATGGCAACCAGCAATCATGGACTGCTGAGATTTGTAATTCTCTCTAGCTGGTTGCCATTCTCTATTGCTGTATAATCATTGATTATACAGCAATGGAGAATGGCAACCAGCAATAGAGGACTATAGATCCCATCAATCAATTATTAAACAGAAATTATACAGGTCTGCATGTGATCTCACCAGGGCTGCATGCAAATCTCACCAGGACTGCATGCAGGATCTCTCCAGGGCTGCGTGCGGGATCTCACCAGGGCTGCGAGGCTACGACTAAGGCCCAGTTCGGGGGCTGAAAGATGGAAGCATTTGTTTGTTTGCTCCTGTTATGCCTTTTTGCAAATAAAGTACTGGATGAAAGGATTCCCTTGCGAGTGCCGTTTTTTTTAACCTATTGCTCAGTGAAGGCTCCAGCGGAACCTTTACCAGGCACCGAGGTTCAAGCAGCAGGATTGGAGACAAGAGGGTAGAGCTGGAAGGTCTGGTAGGTATCTGGGCTCCTGCCAGGCTGTGGAGCTGTTCAAGCAGGTGTGGGGCTGTCCTGTGCTGCGCCGGAAAGAAGGAGGAGACAATGTATGGCTGGACCGGCACTGTCAAACACAGCTGCCTGAGGTCCCCAGCAACCGCGGGACCTCAGGCAGCTGCACTTATTTAAAAAATTTAAAGGGTGGTATCGGCCTTTAGAATCGGGGCATTTTTACGAGTACAAGTACTTGTGAAAATGCCCTGTATCAGCTCCAATACTAGTATCGGGACATCCCTAGCAAGCATCATTGTTTTATTTTTTGTTTTTTAATTAAGTTAGGTGAATGAGAAACATAAAATAAAAAATAGGTGTCATTCCAATCTGGCTGCAAAAGTAGAAATACACATTAAGTGTCCGAGGTAAAGACACTATCTACAAGTTTCCATGTTCTCTCTGCGCTTGCATGGGTTTCCTCCGTATACTCTGGTTTCTTCCAACATTACAAAGACATGCTGGAAGGCTAATTGTCTCCGGTCTAAATTTACCCTCTATGTATGTAGAGTATGTGAGATGGGGACCATAGATTGTAAGCTCCTTGAGGGCAGGGACTGATGTTAATGTGCACCATGTAAAGCGCTGTGTAAATTGTCAGTGCTACATAAATACCTGTAATACATAACTAAATAAGTTTGTTACACTGGTAGATTTTTCGGATTCAGCCCTGTGGACTATACAAGAAAAAATGCTCAATTCTTGAATTTCCCATGCTGGCTACAGTATTCTGATAGCCGGCGCCATAACGACGAACAGTGACTACAGCTGAGGCTGCAGTAAGAACAGATGTTCTTACCTGCGACAAGACAGAGGACCAGCACTTCCCCACAAGGAATTCATATTGATCATTGCAGGTCAGTGTGGCAAAGACAAAATACCTTTCTGTATTGTCCTATATTTGTACAGCTCTCCTACCTTATCTTTATTTGAGAGATTTATTGCAACAATCACCCTGACTTTCCTAAGCAATAAATAACTTTTTATGACTTCTAGAGGTCATGCTTAACACATGTAAGTTTACGCAGTTCTGTCAGTCAAAATATTATCTTAGGTTAATGCGCAAACACAGTAAGGGATTATGAACTGTATATTGCCTTTTATCAGTCCTGAGATATATACTATACTGCAGAAAGAAATTATAAAGTGGCCAAAATTAAGTGTGACAAATGTATTTTACTTGCTGGAATCAATGAACATACAGACTGCTACAATTCATACTTATGCACACGCTATCTATCCTTCTCTATCACAAGCAATGGTTTCTATGCAATAGGATAAACTAAAAGTCACTTAGCTTAGATTATTTGTTTGGTCCACAAATTTCTTATCGAACATGACTTCTTGGCTATTACGCATCCTCAGTAAAATGGCTTCTTGTTGCAGTTGTGGCTTTAGTGGCTTTAGTGTTGTCCTTCTGGTTCCCCGGTCAAGTGAGTTCCTCCATCAGATTCTATGATGGGTCTATGATCTCTTTTTCTAACTCTAGATGACAGCACAGTACTATTAATGTCATCCATGGTCAGTTATGCCAAAAGGTCAGGTTATTGTTGACAAGTTTTGGGTGTGATGTTTACAGCAAAACTTACTAAACTTGCAGCAACTTACTAAGCAATGGAAGGGCAGCTACACCCATGTATCCCATACTCCCATACTCATAGTGAGAAAACTAGCTATAACA
This sequence comes from Nanorana parkeri, assembly GCF_000935625.1. NCBI lineage: Eukaryota > Metazoa > Chordata > Amphibia > Anura > Dicroglossidae > Nanorana > Nanorana parkeri. The sequence goes on from NW_017306682.1 coordinate 643,706, forward strand.
ATGGAAGGCAGCTACACCCATGTAGCCTTACATGAGCCCTTACCGAATTGAGAAATCTTCAGTGCAGGAAAATTAGTAACAGCTCAGCATAGACTGTCCGGTGTTGATGGAGAGCAGCAGAGGAGGGGCAACCCGGACATATACGGAATACCGTGACATTATTGGTTGCTGGGATGCTGGCAGCCAGCCTACACAACATCCTTATTATTTGGAAGAATAAAAACATTCAGTGTAACAAATAAGTCATCCTTGATCCACCACTCGGTTGGTTGATGTTGTTGCCTATTTTCTTTCATTTATGCACGGCACCCTGATAATCCCAGGTGGCACCCGGTTGAGAAGGGCTGCTCTAATCATTCCTCGCTTAGCATAATAAAGCAACTGTCTAAGGTAATGTGGGCACTTCAGAACAGAAGGGGAGTAGCATTTGGCTACAGAAACGTTGACAGTGCAGACTGGGAAGAAGTAAAACAACTAGTAACTGTTGATGTTTTTCTATTGATTCTTGAAAAAAACATTTATCCCACCTTATATTTGTATCAGGGTGTAAGGACCCTATTGTATACATTTCGGAGGATGTCTAGTTTCTGCAGGCACTGTCCTCCTGGTTTTGACTTGGAGCAAATATGTCAATTTCCTTTCATGGATAGTCCCCTCCAGGGGCTGCTAAGTACCCTATATATTCAATAACCATGGTCCCTAGAAGAAGATATAAGGACTGGGTGGGAGGAACCAACGGTGTTCTAATGTGCCTTCCCCAGCTCAGAGAGTGAGACCCCCCTAGGGTGTGATAGAATGGAGAAAGCAGTGGTTTGACCCGGATTGCCCGAATCTTATGAGAATTGTGATTTGTGAGTACTGTCACCTTTTCTCTCTTGCATTGCCAGCACCATGAAGATTGATGTTTTAAGAGTGTGTATATGATATTACTGTACCTTTGGATATACTAACCATATCTTGAACCTGTGAAATATTACTTTTTACTTTCGTGTGTTGTTGCTAGAAATTTCAGTAAAAGCCTTAGAAAGTGGAAGTGGGTCTCTATCTCTTTTTCCTATGCAATGCATGAAAAATGGCCTATACCCAAGGGGCGGGGTGTGATGGAAGTGGATTTCCAACAGCTCATCGCCAGAATTGTTTCATTGTAGGCCCGACATGGGAACTGGCTTATCAACTGTAGTAGAATTTTGATATCAACTCATACACTTTATGTTGTAGATATTAATTAGCAACTTTAACTATTACAGATGTTAATTAACTTGAGCTATTACATAATATTATTATTAACAATAATAATAATATTATGTAATAGTTAAAGTTATTTAGTCTTAGAAGTTGAGCAGCTTCATACAGACATATACAGAAGAACTTTATACAAACATACAGATGAACTTTAGATGAAGCATACAAGACTCACTCGTAATGTGTTCATGTGTCCAGTCTATATGCTTGGACTGGGACAGAAGGGTCTAAAACAACTTAGGAGACATGATGTCTAAAGAATGTCAGATTTATGGCTAGTTGCAGTGACATAGGCTTTGTTAGCCAATGATATTGTAGCCCATATGGTTGTATTGTCAACTTTCTTATAAAAAGGGGTCTAAGAGCCCTATGTGTTTGAGCTTGCTTATGCCTGTTCCCAGCTGCAGCTGTTATCATTAAACCTGCTAAATTAAGCGTCTGCTTGCTCCTATCCTTTGCTATTCCACTTCACAACCCACCATAAGGGGGCGCTATATACTGTCTGAATGGACAAATAATACTTTGTCACATATGCCAGCTGCCTTAAACCCCTGCAAGGGATCGCTGAGAACAAAATTAGATTGCATTTCTGAAGAGTCCAAACACACGCCAACTTCTTTTAGTTGGTGTGTTTCGTTTAGTTTAACAAATAGCCATTGGTAGAGTTCATTGAAAGAATAGGAGATTCTTTATTTGCATCTCATTTGGAATTGTACACTGCACAGATATTAAAATCTTTAAAGTATCGCATGACTTAATTGAGGAGCAGAGTAGTGCAAGTGCAGTTGTAAGATCAGATAGTTTAAAACACTTATGCAACTATTGTTATAAGGTTTTATTCACACACTCCATTGCAATTCATAGTCAACAGTTCAATGATTCATATTGTTAAAATTTGAGTTCAAATTTCTTTAATTCTAAAAATTATAGTATGACATGTTTAACAATAGAATGCCAGCCCGTAGCTTATCAAAGTCAATTGAAGGGATGGAGGAGCAAAGCTGCTACCTTGTCTGGGACCCCACTCTACCCTAATCATTCTCTGCTTCTGACAAAGTTTTTATAGCTGCCAATGCCCACCTGTCCTGGTGACAACAACTTCCTCCATTTATCTTGATGTCACAGAGAGTATACTGGGGGCACAGACCCCAAAAAAATCTGACAGAAATTTTTACTTTTCCTACTTCATAAATAAATTGGCTTTAATGCTTCATGAACTTTAGAATAACAGTTTAGATCAGTAGAAGAGATTTTCCAAGTTTAAATTGATAGTAGATCACAGTAGTCTGAAGCTAACATCTGAAATTGTAATTTTATTGCGCATTGGGTCTTTTCAGCTTCCTTGCAGAAAGAGGACAAGGGCCATCCTCTTGAATTTGGACCTGCTCAGTCCGCTCCCTGGAAAATATGAGTGAGAATTATAAAAGGCTTTATGACAAGGCAATGTACCTTTTAACCAAAAAATATATATATTTTAATAACTTTATGTCCTTTTGTTGGGGTGGGGATAGAAAATAAAGAACAAAAGAAAGTAAAGTGTGTGTAGTTGTGGAAGAAATCTGCTATATTATCATGTAACGGACCTTTACACTCAAAAATCAAATTCTACCAATGCATCCCTCTATGTATGATGAATAATAATAACATAGACACGTCAGGTGTAAAATGCTGTGATTCTGAAATACTTACACTTGCAGAGCATTCACTTCCTGCTTTGAAAGTGCAAATGACTTCAGTTTGCCAAAGCAATGCACACTGGGATTGCCTTGTCATCAGCAGAGCATTGCTGGGAAATCTCATCTGTAATCTCAGGAGATCTCAGGGAAAGGCAATTTACTCCCCTGAGATGATGTGCATGGTCAAATGTCCTAGGTAAAGGTCTTCTTTAGGTCCATGATGATTATGGGCCAATCTGGCTGGTTACAGTTGGATTTTACAGTGGTAATATATGTGTAGGTACGCTACAATTTCATACACACCCTGATTTACTAATCCTGGTGGGAGAATCGATTGGTCAGATTGAATTTACTGGCTGATCACTGTTGTTTTTTAGGTGTGTTTTCCTACTCTTACCCTCCCTTCTCCCTATCATAAACAGGCACGCTCAAGAGATCTGAGTGCACGTGTTTATGGAAAGATCTTACACAATAAAGATCTTTCAGTGGTCAATGTAAAGCTAACCAGAGTGAGGTAACAAGTTGTGGTTAGAGATGAGGGAAAACTGTGAAATACCATTATTTGCTTTGTCAGACATACAGTATTAGTGAACAGGTAATAAACAGTCTAAAGGACCACTGGCAGTTGAGGAGCAGAAGGTCAAGACAGCGCAGGCTCTCCATTTTTAAAGAAGAACTCTAGTAAAATAAAAAATTTGGGCTACCTGCGTGCTGCAAGGGTTGAGTAAGCTTTTTGTCTAGGGTACTCAACTAAAGCAGTTTACCCACCTGATCCTCGGTCCCGCATTAGTTGGCACTCACCTCTCCCCTCCTCTGCTCTGGCTATGGAATGTGGTTAAGCATCTTCACGTCTAATGCAGGTCAATGGACCTGCATAAGATGCAATGGTGTTAGCGGTCCTTGGACTGCCGGATCCCAGGGGGAAAGAGGCTGAGGGAACTGATCTAGCAGCTTGGAGGGAGCTGGTGGGACCAAGGATCTGTTTGAGTTCCCTAAACTAAATGAGTACATAACCCTTGCAGTGTGGGGGTAGCTCTAATGCAAGGATATTTCTTTTCTTTTTCCCGGAGTTGTTCTTTAATGCTGCTGCTGCTGCTTATTGGGTCCAGTTTTTCCCATTTGGTTATAGTATCTTATGAGAGCAATCAAATCCCTATGCCATTGTAAACCCTGATGAAAAGGAAGTGTTGTTGCCCCCGAAATGGGTTTGCTGTTTTTTGTTTGATTGAATTGTGAACAATTAAAGGAACGTTTGAACTCTTTCACCCTTTGGTTTGGAGTCACTTCTGGTTGTCCAACAAGGGAGGCCTTTTCTGTTTTGTTTGGGAGCTGCCAGTGAGCCTTTTTACAAACTTTCCTGCATCTGAACGATTTGAATGAGCACAGAATTCCCACCGCCTCTCAAACCTGTTCCTTTGGAGTACACGCTTGATCCAGTCAGTGATTCAGAAATTGTTGAAGCAAGAGACAGCCAGCCTCTTTAGAAAGCTATCACTAAGACGCATTTATTTTAGCACAAGTTGCATTTATAGCAGGGTGGGGACAGCCTACAAATTCTTCTTGCATTCCAGTTTAAAAGACCATCTAGTCTGCATGTTATCATCTGGGCTTTCTCAGATCATAAGTATCCATTTTACCAAGAGTATATCCTACCATTCTCACTCACCTGTTCTCCATGCAGAGGGCACACTCATTGCCATAGGTGTAACCGTCTGTTGCACAGATTGGTTTATACTCATATGCACATGGACCATCACTGTACCTAGAACACAAAGGCTGAACTGGTGTTAATACACTTCACCAACAGTAATGCAAGTTTAAAAAAAATCTTGTTTCTTAGTTTTTGATTATATTATATGGGGCAGCCATGTCTTCTCATTACATATGCTGGCTTTGCTTCCTGCCGCTTAGTGGTGCTCTGTCTCAGCTGACTCAATAAAAATTTTACTTCCTGTGCATCTGATATCTTTTAAGAATAGTTATGAATGGGCGCTTTAAACCAATGCATACTAAGGTGTATTTCGTAGCACACCGCAGAGGTGTGAATCGAGTCTTAACATGTACCTCTAGCATGCCGCACAGTAGTGGCTTTGCAAAATAATTTAGCTAAATTCTTCAACATAAATAAAATAAATTATCCTTTAATTCAACCTTAGACAAGAAGAAGTGCTCAAATCACCCCCTAGGGTCAGCGGTGTACTTGGGAGGGTGGGGGGTCCACCACTGGTGCAGCTAAGAGCCACTGCCAAGGGGAAAATTAGGAAGACAACAATTACTCTGCCAGGAGCCCAGGAGCCGCTGTGTCCAAGATTTGGATTTTGGGGAATTTTGCTGGGGAAATGGGTTTTGTAAGCGGGTTTTTTTTTTCTAGTAATGGATTTTTGCTGGTGGGAGGAGAATTTTTGGCCATCTATTGTCACAGTTGCCTGTTTGTTGTCTGCATGTTGTCACGATTGCTTATTTTTTGTCTTCACAATGTCATGATTGTTTGTTTATTGTCACAATTACCAGTTTGTTGCCCCCATATAGTCACAGTTTCCCATTTCCATTTATCTATGTTACCCGCATATAATTATTCTGCATGTGTCTTTTTGCTATATTGTAACAGATGACTTGTTGTTCTCTGTGTATTGTCCATTGTATTGTCAGGATTGCCATTTTTTGCCTATATATTGTGAAGTTACTCACCTGTATAGGATAATATTTCTATGTTATTTAGCATGCAGGTATTTTTTCCTTTCTTCCTGTTTTTGCTTTTAAAACATTTTATTTTATTTTTTTAACCAACATACTTATATATAAAACGTTCAGTTAATTCACTCATTTTCACTATTGACATATTTTCTATCCGTTATTAGTATTTATTTAATTCCATGATTACTACTGATAATAATTTTGACTTATATTGGAGATTGGGGGGAGTTAAAAAATAATCCACCCCAGGTGTCAGTACGCCAGTGCCTCGCGTAACCTTTAACTGGTAACTGAGGTCTGTATTAAGTGTTGGATTAAAAGTGAAATTGGTTTATAACTTTTTATTGTCTTTTTATGAGTAACATTTTTCACTCCTTTAACTTACCACTCGGGGCTTCTTCTCTCTCGGTGCTGAAACGGCGAGACCTGCAAGAAGGATATATGCAATCTAGTTTTTTTTCCTGGTATATTAATTTATTCCTTCAGATATATCAGAATAGTTTTGAACACATTTCCCTCAGAGAGAGAGAGGGGGGGATTATATTCTGGGAATTAAAATCATGATTTTTATATTAACCCCTTTCACGGAGTGTTTAAAAAGAAAAAGTGTTAAAAAAACTTGTCCTTATGGCAGCCCACCTACAGCTGCTTTTACTAGCAAACTAAAGTGCTCCTACATAGCTAGCATTGGACAAAATGTGCTTTCAGTCATCTCAGGTATTCCTCATAAATTTGGTGCTAAAGGTCCAACTATAGCCAAAGCTTTTCATGTTTTGGATAGAGTTTGGAAGGGTGACACATCTCTCAGGTTTCTATTGCTGGGTCCCAATTGGGAGACTTCTCCTCTCTTCCTGTCTGCCTCTGTTTGTACAGAACTAACATTCTGTGAATTGTTTAGGAACAGACTCCATTTCATCAAGGTAACACCTACTGATCAAGTATGGAAATCCATTTCATGCAAAGTTTTTTTTTTTTCGTTTCCTGCATGTTGGGTGCATCAAAGGTCCATTGGCATTAAAATCAACTACTCTATTCCATGATGTTTAATATTTACCATACTATTTTTAGCAGTGGCAGCCAATGAAAGCAGAGAATAGTCCCATCACTGAAATTAATAACCTGTTTTGGGGTATAACACGTGTTACTATTGAGGGAATTGAGTCTGATCTGCAGGTCAATTGGCATTAAACTCTATTTACTATTCTATAATGATTAATATTGGCTATAACAACTGTTATTTTTGGCAGTGACAGCCAGTGAAAGGTAAAAATAGTCACACCACTGAAAATAACAATATGGGGTATAACATGTGCTATACTCGACTGAATTGAGCCTGAGTCTGATCCGGTATTTATGGGTCAGATTGGATGACATGAAAGAAGATCCTTGCTGCACTCCTTACCAAGTTTCCCATATGGATATGAAGGTGGGTGTTTGAACTGACTGCAGATGGTACCGCACCATCATTATTTAATTGAAGAATGTCACCAGCACACCAAACTGATAATTACAGCAAATCAGTGTTCATTTATTGATGTATGCTGTCTCTCGTTTGCAAGCGCTTTCAAGGCCATGCAGGGTCCCCTTCTTCAGACTCAGAGATGAGCCTAATGAAGGGAACCCGGCGTGGCCCCGAAAAGCGCTTGCAAACGAGAGACAGCATACATCAATAAATGAATCTGATTGGATGACATCTCACATTTATGTGTAGACTTAGTCCAACATATCCTGCAAACAGAAGTGGGAAGAGGAGAGAGTAACCGACCACAACTCTTCTCCTTGTCTTTAACTACACAGACAGATCAAGATCACATGACCAGTTTCACCAAAATGTACATAGCCCAGTAAAATGTGGATAATAGTAGATAAACTGTTTTCTAGAGTAATGTCACTCAACCCAGCAAATGTAAGTAATTAAATTCATATAGTGTTTAGCTATTTATTTGATCTGATTTGAGTATATTGTATATATACATACATCGGACTCACTCTGTCAGGGGAACACATTCTGCTGACATCGTGAGCCCTGACATCTTGTAACTTCTAAGAATTATTTCTAGTGATTATGCCATCTCTGAGACTTACCATTTGCAACACCTGAGCCCTGAAGAAGGGGGAGATTTTGTGAGCCCCCTAAAACACATTGGCTGTTTTGTGTTATCCTGTTATGAACAAATGCTAATATTAAAAGATTTTTGACTCCTGGACCTTTTGCTCTTATAAAACGTTGTAGAAATGGCATTAACACAGCAGTCTTTGTTTTTCCAAGTTCCCCTGTAAATTAGATCTATTACCTGGTGATCCTACTAGTAAGTCTGCTATTATTCAGCTTCCTTTAACAGACCAAGCTGTCTGGCAAAAGTGGAAATTAAAGAAATAAGGCAAACAATTTACCACTGGCAGGGGTGCTTACAATGGTCAACTGTTGTTGTAACTGTTTAAAAAGTGTTAGCTGGAGTTTGGCTTTATTTTGTTGTCATTTATGTAAAGTCATTTAAATCCATTAGTCCATCTAACACTACCCTCTCCATGGGATGACAATGCTGCTGTCCAAGGGTGGTTATGTTGTATATATGTAAATACAGGGGCGTCCCGAGACTGGGTGACACCCGGAGCGGTTACCGGGGTGTCACCCCGCCGAGACGTCACCGCGCATGCGCGTGACATCAGCACGCACATGCGCAATGACGTCTTTGCGCACGCCCGGCGATCTTCTGATACCTGCCGGCGGCCATTTTGGTGATGGACGCCGGCAGAGAGAGGAGGGGATAGTCACCCGGCAGGATCAGGTATGCCGCCGGGTCCCCTCCTCTCTCCTGATACTGTCGGGCATTCGGTCCATGACTGAGCGCCCAACTTTTCAGTCCTTTTGGTGTCACCCCTCCAATGGTGTCACCCGGGTGCGGGCCGCACCCCCCTTGTGACGCCACTGTGTATATATATTTATATATATTTTTTTATATATATAGTGGAGGAGGGAGTGTAGCCCCCTTAAAAAAAAAAACTCCCCGTATCTCTATAGGTTGAACTCGATGGACTTGTGTCTTTTTTCAACCTGACTAACTAACTATGAAGTGGCAATGCAGCCACTACATCTAAGAATTGGTAAGCTGCAATATATACAATTTTTGTTTTTGGGTTTAAAAGCACTTTAAAGTATATGTGTAGACAAAACCTTTATTAGTTGTGGTTAGAATAAGAAAAGATCAATAATATTTGCTATATGTGTCCTTTAGGGGAAATATCCTGTCATGGAGACACAATAGGAAGTGAGAGAAAATCTAACTGAAGTGAGTGGGATTCCCGTCTTAGACAATTGTCAGCTGAACAATTGTCCTCATTGAAAGGTTTCCCCCAACTCTTGCTCTCTGACAGAAATTTCACATTTTCTGTTTCAATGAAAATATATAATAGTAGACACCAGGACAGTTAGAGGGGTGGATTTCCCCAACAAGGAACCAGCCTGCTATGAGGACCTGACATAGTCTATCCATTCCCCAATCTATTAAAAGCTTTAAAAAAGCCTTTAGATATACTTTAAAGGAAGTTTCTACCTTCCCATGTACAGCTATTGCCTTTAAAATTGATTCTTGTCCCTTTTACAATACATTAGGAATTGACGGCTCTCAGGTGGTTTGCTGGTATACAGAAGCTCTTACCTGAGACAAGGCAGATGACCAAAACTTTGAGCATGAAGGAATTCATGTTGACCGTTGCAGATCAGCGCAGCTAAGACAAAACACCTTCCTGTATTTGCCGTGTATTTGTACAACTCTCCTTCCTTATCTAAGCATGATAAATCTATTGAAACAATTACCCTGAAAAGTGATAAATTTATTTTTATGACTTGCAGAGGTCATGTTTAACAATGAGCAACATTACGTTGTTGTGTCAGTAAAAACGTTATCTGTAAATAAATGCGGAAACACAATGAAGAATTATATATATTGCCTTCAATCAATGTTATATTTAGACAGATTACCTCTCTTGTCCTATGTTTTCAATCAATAGGAATTGTATAATACATACAATACCATGAGCAATAGCTGGGAGAAGTAATAAGGATATGAAATCTGACTGATATTCTCTGAAGGCACCAGTGATCTCAAAGAGCCAATTGCATGAAAGGTGACTTTTCCTGGAGGGAAAGAAGTAATGGTCAGTTTACCTAAATTGAGTAGGAGCTGCAGAGAAATCTCAATCAGCAGAGTTTTAGTAAACCTTCATTATACTTCACCATATCCTCCATGCTCGGTACTAGACACAGTCAAGGGGAGCAGATATGATTGATTTTGTTCCCCACTCAGGGCTGGCGTTCTTCATACCAATTTTCTCCTTATTGGTCAATAACCACCACCGACAATGGTTAATATTTTCGTGTTGCAGAGTAAAATAACATCATTGTCATCAAAAAGTAATATATACATCTATAGATAGATGGATAAGTAGATGGACAGATAGATAGATGGATAGATAGATAGATAGATAGATAGATAGATAGATAGATAGATAGATAGATAGATAGATAGATAGATAGATAGATAATTTAAAATTGTATACTAACCTATCTGTAATTTTCCTTTCCTGATGCCAATATATGGCAGCATACAAACGGCTCCACCCCCCACCCAGTCACAGGACCAGTTATACTATAAATTAAAGCATGCCTCCCAAAGCAGCCATTCTCGTAACAAGTACTCAATGTGAAAGCCACAGAGGCGTTGGCGTGGTGTGGGAGATGTTTATGGTAATATACACGCTGTTCATTGTTCTCTTGGATTTACATTTTTGGAACCTGTTTGGATAATTTTAATAAACTTTTGGATTGTACTTATTCTGGTTTTGTGCGGCTGATCTTTTGAAGATTCGTTTGAATAAGTGGGAAGCACACTATAGCCTGCAACCAGAATAAGGACTGACTGCAGCAGAATTTAGAATGGAGCAGTGAGTCTATGGAGCTTTCTTGAATACTGGAATTTGATTAACAAACCAATATTCATACTCTTTTTTTTTTGGTGACTATACCAACATTTACACACCTCTTCAACAGAGAGTTGAATCGAAATGCGTCGCAAGCAATTCCGTGTGGTGACATTACCAAGCAATGTAGAGCAGGTGTATTCACATACTGCGGCTAGTTCTGTGCCTGTGGCCAGGGCGCTGACAAAAATCACCACGCTCCTTCTCTATTGATGTTGTAATTACACAGTACAGTGGCGACCTCCTAGCAAGCGTCCATCGAATAAGCCCACAGCTTCAGACAGACATAGCCTGTATTTTGTCAAATGCAATTGATGTTATACATCTAAAGGTTCTGAAGGATATTTGTGTTGGAAATGATACTTTTTATTAGGACAGAACTATTAGAGCCCTTTTACACGGGCTTTCCGATCAGGTCCATCTGTCATTTTTTGGCTGGATCTGATCGGAAACCAAGTGTTAGTCTATGGGCAGCCGAATCTAAACAGATGGTTGTCTGTTTACATCATGGATCCAACCAGGTCCGGAAAAACAAATGGATCAGAGTTCTGTTTCGCCAGACCTAATTGTGCCGGATTGGGGGTAAGCTGATTCCCCATAAACCAACATGGGTCCAGTAATTTCAACGCAAGATGGAGAAAAAAGCTGAACGGACACGGATGTCACAACAGTGACAATCATTCCGATCATTCCCCTCCTGATCTGACTGTGTGAAAGGGCCTGTTGAATCTATAATAAAATACATGTTTTAACATTTTACTAATCTTGTAGTGAGAACCAAGTTCCTTTAAAGCCCCCCCTTCCCCACCCCCTCCCCAGGCCTCTGCATACCTGGGGGTGGTAAATAATCATTTGATCTATGGTGAACATACAAGTTTATTGGGCTGTGGAACACGTTCTCACTCCTACTAACTGCCGATATTGAAATTCATTCTGTCATTTTTATTGCCAATCGATGCAAAATGCCTGATAAATTTTGCAGAACTTCCACCACTATCTCTACCTGAGGAATGTAGGTGCAACAACATCATCCTGATTCTAAACCTATATAAAATGACTACAATCAGTGCAAACCTTTACATTTTGAATCTCATAATGTAAGAAATTCCAATGTTTCCTAATGTTTCTATTTAATAATAATATGTGATGGGTAGATTGGAAGAAATATGATTAGCCAAAAGTATATATGGTTGCCACCGGACGTGAATACAATTGTAATTGGGCTTCTCTGAGACTAGTGTAAATAAAAGACATTAGTGCGTTAGCATGCTAATATGCCATGCAGATCTCAACCTTTTGCTTTTATGTGAGGTGTTGCCTTTCTGAGATCAATGGCCACCCTGATATGCCAAAAGGTACAACTGGTTTTACACCAAGTGGTATTTGGGAGTATCCATTGTTTAGGAAATTAAGACAAGATAATATGCATATATACTATTCTCAGACAAAATGGAGCCAGCCATGTTATGGACAACCTAGGGGTTATTAGATCAAAGGGACTTAAGCTGCCATCCAATCGCTTTAGTGAGACAGCTCTGATTAGGTTTTGCGGACCAATCAGGGGTTTCTAATGATAGTGAATTGGCTTAGTTACAATAAAGAGGCAGAGACCATCAGATTAGAAAAAGCCATTTTGGGAGAGAGGCCAAACTGAGAGAAGACCATCAGAGGAGAGGAAGCCATTTTGGAGAGAGGCCATCAGAGGGAGTGAAGAGGCCATCTGAGAGGAAGCCATTTTGGGAACCACAGTCCAGAACCTGTGTAAATCTTACAGGATGGGTAATAGCCGTACACTCAATTGACAAGTTATGCCAACCAGTTTACAATATAATGCTTGTGTTGTAGAGGTGTTGGGTTAGTGTTTTCCCTGGTTTAGTAGTGTTATTTAATATTGTTGGTTTGCTATTGCTGTGCTAGTGTTCCTGTGGCAGTAATCTTTGCTAAATGATTTGTTGTTCTTGTTATCATTGTTCTGTTCTCTTTATCAATAATCAAGCTATGTATGTTTAAATTCCTGTTACAATATATTATTTTAAACCTACAGTTTATGGTGTGTGTTTCATAGCTGATCTGCCCCTCTCGAACAGTAAGAAGTGGGTGTTGATAAATAATACAGATATTATTTTTTAATATGTCTCTGGAGTAGTGATTTTGGCCCTGGTTGCATTCAGTGTTCCTGGGATGGTGAAAAAATCAAGATCCAGCTATGAGAAGTTGTAAACACAGATGCCCAAACCTGACTGTGTGCAGCACATGGCACCGGAGCCGCAACTGATCCTATAGGGGGGGAGATGATCCGGAGTCTCCTCTGCATTGCACTATACTTTCTTATCTGTTATATCTTAAGTCTATGTCTAATGGACGCTTTATGGAAAACAAAATGCTTGCTTATGGGTATTGGTTTACAAAATATGAGGGGCCTATTGGAGTAAACCGGTCGTACATGAAAAGCAGGCTGCCACTGCTGAACTGTTAGGCTGACCCCATGGGCTCAAAAACGTTTTGGGCCACTGACATGGAACAAGTTGATAAATCAGGCAATTCAGGCAAGGTCTGCAAAAGTATATTAGTATTGATGTCAATTTCAGCAGGGGCCCTTCAGTGGCAGCCCCCCTCCGTGATTCCTTCATGACAGGACTCCTTTAGTTGTTGACGGGATCCGCCCAGCTGCGTGAGTGACAGCTGGCTCTGCCTATCTACAGGCAGAGCCAGCTGTACCCGCCCCCTCCCCCGTCCGTTCCGCCAGTCAGCGCTGGGAGATCGGAGCGGGGAGAGGGGAATCCAGCCCTCCCCCTGTCACGGCAGAGAGCCGTGACAGGATCGAGAGGTGAGGGAACCCGGTATGTGTTCCCTCACCTCCCGATCTACTGAGCCGACCTGTGACAGTCTCATTGTCACAGGTCGGCTTAGAACTATGAGGTGAGTGGAAATCACTCATCTCATAGTTCTCCTTTAAGTAACTCCATAATTTTATGTTTAGAAATTTGTATTGATTTTGCTGTATGATTAAAACTTGATTTGTCTTTATTAAAACTCTGAAGCAATTTATATTGTTTTCTTCATTTTTATTTATTTTAGAGTTAGCTCTAAATAAATTGCAAATATGTTTAAAGTGACCCTGTCATTACTGTCAGAATGCTAAATATTATTCACTCATCTTTTAGAAGGTATGCTTTTGGATACAAGTGACCCTGTCATTACAGGGTCACTTGTATCCAAAAGCATACCTTCTAAAAGATGAGTGAATAATATTTAGCATTCTGACAGTGTCGTGAAATGCTACCACTTCACTGCTTGTGGGCCGCTGTATTAGAACCTTGTTGGGCGCTGTGAATGCTGGCGGCACTGTGCTTATGGGACGGGGCCATGACACCCTGCATTCAGTTTTGCCTTAAGCCTGTGACACACTGCAAGTGAAGCAGCACAGAGCGGTGGTGTGCGGACCTTGGCGTCATGTAATTTTCACTCCAGCATGTCAGCTTGCGAGAGCAAGAGGTCGGGTAGCTGAGCGTGCTGAGATAAAAAATGTCATCTTCAGCCAATCGGCTTGCGCTTATAAACCTGTGTGTCAGGATGCGAAGTCCATACGGTTGTTACGCGCAAACCTATTGGCTGAAGATGCAGTCTTTCATCTGGCCGCGCTCAGCTCACACACTGCATGCAAACCTCCATGTCTGACTGCTTTGCTTTGCTCCGCACGGCTTAGCATGCAGTGTGTCAGGGGTTACTCTTCTAGGTGGCGTGACACTGATCATCATTCAACCCAGTAGACTGAGGACATCTTGTGGTGACGAGAGGTACTGTAGGGATAATAGGAATTTGCGATACTCCTTAGTGCAGCGGTTCTCAACCTGTGGGTCGGGACCCCTTCGCGGGTCGAATGACAATTTGCCAGGGGTCGCCGGGACTCTCCCGCTATTAGATAGCGGCTCCCGGCTGCCCGGGAGAGAAACACTTTCTCCTGGAAAGTTATAATCTGCTCGATCGAGCAGAGTAAACCTTTCCCCGTGATCGTTTTTTTTAATTATTCTGACATCGGAGCCTCGGCTGCCGTAAGTCAGAAAAAAAATCAGCAGAGGGGGACCTGCAGTTCTCCATCAGGTCCCCATCTAGTGATTGACAACAGCAGAGGGCGGGTGCAATAGCTAGTTTGCTATTGGTTATTGCAAAGTGAAACAGCCAATAGGAATCTAACTATGCATTCCTATGGGAGTTTTTTGGGGGTTTTTTTTTTTCTATTCTGATGGCGTATGGCACAATAAGGCTGCAACTGTTTAATAATCAATACGTGCTCTACAGCAGAGCTTACAATCTACATATAAAAGTGGATTGTAATTAATAATAACAATAGGTTTGAGTTTTCCTTTGAAAAAATATTACTATTATTTTTATTATCATCTACCTATAAAATCTACATCTAAAATCTGTTGTATATAATATTTAAAAAAAGTTTGAGTTTTCTTTTGAAATAAAATTACTATTATTACTATTATTTTTTTTCAAAGGAAAACTCAAACTTTTTGTTTATTATTATTAATAATTACAACCCATTTTTATATGTAGATAATAATAAAAATAGTATTTTTTTTCCAAAATAATAATAAAAATAATAGTATTTTTTTTCCAAAAGAAAACATAAACCTTTTATCATTATCATTATTATTAATAATAAAAGCTGACACCTTCGGCTTGTGTTATATGGTTTGCCATTTTAGCTGTTACAGCAGAGGTTCTTAACCTGTGGGTCGCTGTGTGATTTCTGCTGTGCTAGGTGAGAGTCCTCCTCAGCCCTCTCCTAACGCAGCAGTGTCAGTTCTCCCACCACGCCGCCAGATGTCGCTGCAGGAGCCGCGTCATCCCTAAATTTTACTGTTGGCTGTCACCACAACTTGGAAAATGTTACCAAGGGGTCCCGGCCCTAGAAGGGTTGAGAACCACTGCCTTAGTGCCATCTAAGGGTGCTAGTATTGGAATATGCTTTACTCCTTGGTGTCATCTAGGGGCTTTTATAGGAATTTGCTTTACTCCTTAGTGTCATCTAGGGGCTTTTATAGGAATTTGCTTTACTCCTCAGTGCTGTCTAGGGGCGCTAGTATAGGAATTTCCTATGCTTCTCAGCGCCATCCAGGGGCGATAGTGCCCTGCGAAAGGCATCATCCCAACTATATACCAGGTAGAGGTTTTATACATAAACCTGTATTTATCTGGCCTATTGATATATTTACATGTGAAATGGTTTATCTCATGTAATAAATTGTACTTTTAACAGGTTCCTCATTTGATACATTCTAAGCATGATTATCAGGGAGATTGTTATCACACATTATCATGTTATTGTATTGCAGGAATTCCAGTCCCAGCACAAAGATAATAAGCCATTATCAAGGTATGAAGTCAGTGGGTCAGCATTACATCCAGCTAACTAGCATTTTTTTAAGAAGGGATCAGTTACGGCAACGTCCATGTTTTTTTTTTGTGACAAGTTTCATTTGGGATGCTCGTTTTGTAGTTATTATTTTAATATTTACCAGTTTATTTTTTTTTATTTTGCTTGATAGCTGTTCCATATGTTAATAATTGTACATCAATTATTTTATTATTCTTAAGTGGCTAATCAGTATTTCAGGCATCGGAATTCTGCTAAACAGCTGCTGAGATGTAATAATTTGCATGATAAGCCACATAGTGTATCTGCTGTTTCAGATCTAATCAGACCCATATGATTGCACTGAGAAATGGGTAACTGTGAAATGAAATCACCATATAACACTAATAAAGACAAAGCACAGTACAGTACTTGCAGTATGTACAAGCACAAAAAATGTATGTACAAAAAATTGGCGTTGGACTGTTTGGGATATATTGAGTGCTTGAATGTGGTTTTCCCCATGTACACATATAATTATAAAGTTTACATAAGGGTCATGACACTAAGCTGTACTTTAACCACCTTTGCTATTTAATCTAAGAATGATTTTGTTATTAAAACATTGAATTCATTTTCCCACTTACTGCCTAGTTGTACAATTTTGATTTCTTCACATAAAAGCGTTATTCAGCTATTTTAAAATGTATTTTAAGTCAATGTATTTTGCTTTGCTGGTGTTTGTAAGAGTTGGAACCTCTGGCAGGTTTTTATTCTTGTCTTGTCTCCTCCACTGTACATTGTCACCGGGATAGAAAGTGATGGGAAAATCAAAGTTTTACAGTTGTCATGAGAGGGGAAATCTCCCAAAGGGGACACTTGTTCTGGTGACAGTGTCACCATGGAATTTCTCCTCCCCTATGGCACATTACATTCACTTCACCCCACCGCTGCTTTTTTCAAATCACACAAGTCATAGCTTTAAGGCTTTTCTTCACGTGAAAACCGAACACTCTAGCACTGTGCTGCAATTTGTTTTTTGGAGAATATGCAGGAGAAAGCGAGGAGAGACAGCCAGGGGAGAGAGGAGAGACGGCCAGGAGATGGCTAGGAGAGAGAGGAGAGACAGCCAGGAGATGGCCAGGAGAGAGAGGAGAGACGGTCAGGCGAGAGAGTGAGGAGGTAGAACGAAGAGAGACAGCCAGGAGAGAGGAGAGACAGCCAGGAGAGAGGAGAGACAGCCAGGAGAGAGAGGAGAGACAGCCAGGAAAGAGAACAAGGAAAGACATCCAGGAGAGAGATCAGGAGAGACAGCCAGGAGAGTGTGCCCTTCAAGAGTTATCTGCACCTTGTGTTTCAGACACCTCATTGCTCCCCGAGTTCCAGCGTCTCTCTGTGTCCTGTGCCTCCTCCATGCACTCATATTGGAACACCAAGACCCCATGGTTGCCCCTGTCCACCTGACATCGTGATATCTAGTGTCTGGGTTTCAGCTGGCCTGAAACACGGACAAAGCACATACAGGACTCAAAACCTGTACTGTCCGGGTGAATAATTTTTTCCCAGGAGGATGGTTACCTTTTGGACATGGTATGATCAAGTAATTTTTACATAGGAAGGGGGCCTGGACATTATAAGCAGACCTTGCACTGCACTGCCAGGTCTTCTTTAAGCAACCTTTTCCATTATTTACAGGAAGCATTCCCAAATATAAACTATGAAGTCAACATAAATCCTGCTCCAGTCTGCCACCCGAGACCCAGTTATTCATCCACTAGTTGCCACAGTCTCATCTCCCATGTAGAGAAGGAGAAGCAAGGCTCTCAGCCAGGGGCAGACATACAATTTTTGCAATCATACAAGGGCCCTCTGGGATTTAACAGCCGATTTATACTAGATGTAGGTCAGATGATTGCTGGGTCTTGTAGACCAGGGTATGGAAAACCTCTATATAGGTGTCAACTGATACACAGCAAATAAGTGTTTTCACTTGGCCAGTTGTTAAATGGGAAGCCAGGATGGTGTTCTTGAAACAGGGGGCCCTTGGTGACTTTGTTCACCACTGCTTTTAACTAAATACTGTATATCAGAGTAGGCTGACCTGACATCCCCGGGGACAGTCCCCCTTTGCAGGAGCTGTCCCTGGAGAAAAATGTCCCCGGATGTGTCCCTGTTTAATAAAATAAGTCCCTGGCCCGATAACTGTTGAGCTGCTCTGCCTGGACCTCACACTTCCCTATGGTCGGGCACGTCCATTGCTCTGTCTGTGGCTCATGTACCATAGATGGATAGGCACATGCTGCTCCTGGTGTGTGACTCTTGCAGGCGATGCACAACACTATGGAGCTAGCAGGATGCTCAGTCAGGCAAGGAGGGAGGCGGTGGAGTTATGTTTTAAAAATGCAATTAAATTTAACATGCTCCTATGTAACCTATATATTAAGTCACTGTGTTGGGGGGATGGTATCACCTCATGGGAGCAGATAAGACCACTGTGTTTGATGCATGGCACGACCTCAATATGGAGGTGACAACTTGCATGGGTGTCAACTGAGTATGGGGATGGCACCCTGTATTTCTTACTCCTGACCCTAAACTCTGCATTATACACTCCTGACCCCGTGCTTTCTGTGTTACACACTCCTGACCGTGGGCAATTTGTGCATTATGCATTCCTGCGTCCCTCCGTCTCTCTGTGCATTACACACGCTTCAGGAGAGTAGGCTCACTCAAGTTTTATTCAACCATGTCCTTTTGAGCTCCTTCCACTGTGAACGCAAATTGGCCACACCCACGATTCGTTGTGGCGCACTACATGTGCTGCTATTGGCCCCACCCCTTACATTACAGCTATCCCACCCACATTAAAAGTGGGCAGTGTCAGTAGGGTGTCCCCAGAATTCATTTTGAAAATCCGGTCACCTTAATGCACCTTAGTCCTTGTAATAGTTACTTGTCACAGTTCTCTGCATACATTTACTGCTCAGCAGCATTTGGACTAAAAAAGGGAGGACCAACACAGCAATCCCATCAGGCTGTGCTGTAGTCCACATCTACTACAGGGAACATGCTGACAGGAGGAGAGAACAGAGTGAACCCAGCAAAGGTGAATATTTATTTTCTGCTGTCTTTTAGGTTGACCTCAAATACAAAAGCGCCTTTACCAGCCCATCATATAGATTTTCCTGGTACTGTAATTCTGGGAATTGTGGTGGTGAGCTCCAGAACACCATAACACCAATGGAAAACAGAACCTCCAGCCCCGGCATTTGGTACCAGAATGAAGGGTATATGAAAAGACGTGTAACCATCGACAAACCTTTCCACCTTAGGTAAGAATTATATTGTTGTTGAACTATCACTTCTTTTTTGACAAACCTGCTTTTAGGAAACCATAAAGGGAAAATTATTTGGGGGTTGATTATTTGTTTTCAAGTATACATTTATCGAATGATTTCCGTTTGTTTTTTTTAATAATGTGAATAAATTATTGCTGGTGGTCATAAATAAATCCTGTATTATAGCAATAGAATAATAAAATCTTTATTATACAAATAAATGTGTCATAGTAAATAAAGGGTACATTCATTAAACTAAGTTTGCAAAGCATGCTGGGCTGCACCCTGCAAACCCCTTCCCAGGGCTACTGCTTCAGGACATCTTCAGAACAGTTGATGATTATTATTACTATTCAGGATTTATATAGCACCAACAGTTTGCGCAGCGCTTTACAATATAAGGAAGACATTACAATCACAATACAATTCAAGACAAGGTGCTAAGGAGGGCCCTGCCCCTGAGGGCTTACAATCTAAGAGGGAGGGGCCAGTGATACATGAGGAGGTAGCTGTGTGGGGATGAATTGTTTGAGAATGTGATGGCTGAGTGGTTAGGTTGAGGTGGGATAGGCTTACCTGAAGAGACGAGTCTTTAGCCATTGGCCAAAGGCAGTCAGAGTGGGAGATAGACGGACAGGTTGGGGTAAGGAGTTCCAAAGAATGGGAGAGACTCTAGTGAAGTCCTGGAGGCGAGTATGGGAGGAGTTGATGAGAGAGCTAGAGAGCAGGAGGTCTTGGGAGGAGCGGAGGGGACGGTTAGGGTGATACTTTGAGACAAGGTTGGAGATATAGGGGGGGGGGGCAGAGTTGTGGATGGCTTTGTAAGTGGTTGTTAATATTTTGAATTGTATCCTTTGGACTATTGGAAGCCACTGTAGGGATTGGCAGAGGGGGGTTTGCAGACACTGAGCGGTTGGTTAGGTGAATAAGTCTGGCAGCAGCATTCATGATAGACTGAAGGGGGGAGGAGCCTGTCTAGAGGTAGGCCAATGAGGAGGGAGTTACAAACATTGATGACATAACAGAGATTCTATACAGGGAAATGTATGGCTTTCAGTGCAAATAATCAAACATTCTGAAAAGCAAGATTTACAGAAAATGAAAGGGAGGGATCTACAAATATATTTTTAGAAATGCTTGAAGCGCAGCATAAAAGCCCATCTCCAGGCATTCATAAATCACCCTAACCTAGTTTTTGGTGACAAGGCATCTGGTATGTGTGTGTCTCACTGAGGAAATTGGGTTAATTTAATAAAGGAGTAAAGCAGGTTCACTCTGCAAGGGAATTTTCACTTTAAAAGGGAATTTGAGTTTAGCTTAGTGAATAGGGTGATTTTTCTTTTCAACAAAAAAATCCCCAATCACATGCAAGGAAATTTAAAAAAACACAGGAATTATGCTTGCACATACTTGGAGGATTGAAGTCAACAGATCTTTCCCTTATTCAAATATATGGGAAAAATAGCCAAGTTGTTGAGGTTTTGCAGTCCTTGGTTAAAGCAGACCTTTACCCCCTTGCACTAAAATTCACCTCAGCATGCCGCTCTGCGTGCTGATATAAAATCATATTTCATTCATTAGCTAAAGAAACATATTTTTCTGTTACTCACAATTATTATTTTTTCCATTTCCTGATCCTCTTGGGCATTAGTGATGTAATGTGCCCAAGCATTGCATCCTGGGAAGGTTACATCCGCAGAGCATCGCTGGGAAATCTTATCTGTAATCTCATGAGATCTAGGGGAAAGGCTATTTCCTCCCCTGAGATGATGTGCATAGTCACGTCCTAGTCACATGTGCCAGAGTACCAGGAAGTAAAAGGAGATATATTAATCTGCTCTTGGTAAAAATGGCCACTGTGAGAAGACTGGGGAAGAAAAGAGAAATAAGGTCTGCAAAGAATACAAAGCCGGCAATTATCTAGAAGTATGTGACTGTAGATTGTCATTACTATACATTTCTAAAGGTGTGTTTGTTGTTATTTCAAAGATATGGGTTCCTCTTTAAGCGGAGTAAGTTTTCACCGTGCTCGATGAACATTGTTTGGCAACATTATTGCGATAATAAACTAAAAGCACCTCTGCATGTAAATCATTAGTGCCAAGGACTGCTACACCCATATGTACTCGTTCTATTCACCAGTACCACTTTTCACCTCTCTATACAGGGAAAGTAGTTGTTGCTGGGTATATAATGTTTATTCTGAAGGATGGGAACTGTCAACAACAGTGGATTTAGGAACAAGATCAGATACCAAGAAACCCAATACCTCCCCTGTGACTACCATCATTCCTGTTTTAAGGTACAGTGCCACAGTTTACAGAAAGTTATATACAAGCAAGCTTGATGCTACGTTATGTCATTATAGTATCAACATTTGTCCCCAAATTACGATTATCTAGATTAGAAAATGTAAATCGTCAATAAACATTCATTTATTGATGGCTCTTCCAATGCCAGCTAATATTTCTAGAGGATTGCAGAAGTTAGATCTCCATGCCAGAGCTTCTTGCTGTGCAATCCCTATTAAAGTCAATACAAAGAGAAGTAAGGAAGTTTCACTCGCCCTACTGTATTTCCTACATTTAGAACATTATTATTATTATAATACAGGATTTATATAGCGCCAACAGTTTGTGCAGCTCTTTACAATATAAGGAAGACATTACAATCACAATACAATTCAAGACAAGATGGTAAGGATAGCTAGTAGTAATCAGTTACATTCAAGTGGGCCTGTTCTATAATATTCAGGGCTGGATTTCCCACAAGGCCACCAAGGCCACCAGGGGTGTGACATACCTATCTCCCGACACCCGGGACATTCAGTTCTGGGTGTCGGGTGGGTAGTTTCTTTCTACAATTAGCCGCTGCTTGATTTGTACAAGTGATCTTGGCAATGTCGCCGAGATCACTTGTATGCAGCCTGCAGGTCAAAAAGTAAAAAATAATAAGATAAATTAATATTTAAAAAAGTAAATAAAATTATAAAAATAAAAAAGTGATAAAAAAGTTTTTAAAAAAATTAAAACTAACCCTGCCGCC
>NW_017306682.1:666340-677136 GCF_000935625.1 Nanorana parkeri
AACCCTGCCGCCCCTGCCATCTGATTGCCATTCTCTATTAAGGGGGGGTATGGCGGGAAGGGGGCAAGTTTGAGATACCTGGCCTTGGGGCAGCTGAGAGAGTAAACCCAGCCCTGATAATGTTAAGCCATTATACAGCCATACAGATAACCCAGTCATCCTAATCTATCCTAATCTAATCACCATAGAATGTATGCAGGCTGATGTTAACTGTCAAAGAACAGAATGGAAATGTATTATATTAATTTTTATAGAATGAAATATGTAAACTGTATCAAATTAAAGTGAAATAAAAACATATTAAACAAAAAAAAGAACAGAATGGGAGGTGTAAAGGTTGTGAAACCTCTCTTTTTAATTATATTTTAATTGGTGGGACTTGATGGACTTGTGTGTTTTTTCAACTTGACTTGCTATGTAACCCTGTTCTAAATACATAATCCAATACCACAGTGCCAGGGAGACAAAATCTCTTCAAAATTATAGAACAGGTCTAGTTGAATGTGAGTAACTACCTCTAGCTAGACAATGACCTTGATAAATAAGAACCTTCACAGACATCACGTTAAATAAATTAAAGATTTTCAGCTCAGCCCTTACCCAAGATGATTTAGGAAGTCAAGATATTTCATGTTTTGATGTGACTCTAGAGGAGCTTGGACATATCAGCAATAGTTTTCAGCCACCTTGCTCTACAACACTACAACACCTTGGGTAGTGTCGAAGCAAGTCCACCCTATTCCACTTTACACACATTGCCAATGGCCAATGGGTCAGCCCATCATGGCACTGGGCCAGTAGGAATCTATTGGGGTGGTAGGGGGTGGGCAAAATTCAACGCTACCATAAAGGGATGGAATTTTACCTCATGAGAACAGTCCAACAGTTGGGTAAAGACTTGTGCAGGGTCATGTTCTGAGGCTGGAGACACATGGACTATGGCCCTATATAGGGATGTCCAGATACCAGTTCAGATACCAGTGCCGATACTTGGCATTTTCACGAGAACTACCAGGGTTGCAGCTGGGACCTGGCTCTGGCGCTCCACCACTGTCCTGAAATCATTAGTCTGTATTGTTTTAGAAAAACTGTCACATGACAATAAACAAAAATGTATCAGTACTTGTATCTGTGAGGACTTGGGCAAGTATCAGTACTTGTACTCGCAAAAATGGTATCTGTGCATCACTTTATTTATATTTATAAAAACAAAATCATACATTAAAACAGAGATGTACAAATCCCAAGAGCTCCGTATGCTCTTAAAAAATGACAGCTGCCTCCTAACTTTTGAATTTTTCTCTAGTCTAGCGGGCGGGAAAAGTATCTGTACTTGTACTTGGCATGGCCTAGGCATGGCCAGCACTACAAATTATTTTTATCAGTGCAGAGGTAATCAAGCAGTTAAAGTTTTAGTCTAGGTTAGGGAGGGTTAGGAAGGGTGGGTCACCATTAGTTTCGTGAAAGGAACACCTGTACGTTAAGAACTTCACACCTAAGCATGTGCTAATGCACATTCATTAATGTGTGTTACAGCACACGTACATGTGTGTTGGGTTAAGGCAGCTCATTCATTATGAATACTAACACACCACAAGGAATAAAAAAACATGCATTACTTTTTTTGTTAGCAAATGCACGGTATATACTGTACATTATGATATACTGCACTGTGTTGTGTTTTGGGCTCTGTTGTACAATGCATTCACAATGAATGGCACAGCAAATTTAGCACACAATGTCAAAATCTATGTCTAGCCAGCTTTATATAACAATATATTGCTCCAGCCTTTTACCAACGTTGCAGGAAAATAACATAGTTTGTACTGCGTTTATTTTAAGAATTCCACAGAACTGTGCAACTTCCATTAAGTTACTGGCCCATGACCCCGATGGAGACCATGTGACCTGCCGGTATGGATATTACTCTGGAGAATGCGGATTATGTAGACCGTTTTTTTCTTTGGATCAGGTAAGTTTCTAATCAATACAAATGTATAGTTGCTAATAATTCGATGTATCTACTTGAACAGAAACCAAAAGCTGGGTTATTGGGTCATGCAGGTCCATTTTTCATTACTATTTAAACACTTTATTTAATAAAATACACATTTGATGCATGGTGCCTCCATGATATTTAGGTTGCAGAGCATATTGGGGTATACAATAGGAATGACCAGCACTGCCTTTCACTTGTAGGTTACCTCTGCCTAAACAAGATTTCATATGAGCAGGGCCGGCCTTAGGCCTTTAGGCGCCCTGTGCGAGAAAGCTTTACAGCGCCCCTCAGTGACCACACCTCTCAGTGGCCACACCCTTTAGTGGCCACACCCCCAGTAACCACACCCATTTATCACCCATATTTTTGGTAAAATATAAGACGGGGTCACGTGAGGTAAATAGACACCAAACATGTCATGCTTTAAAATTGCGCGCACCCGCAAAAAATGACCATGCCCAAAATTGACCATAGGTGACGCTTTAAAAGCTTTTACCGCTCATCAGTTTAGTGTTATCAGTGATTGATAGCCCTACAATTATTGCTCTCATTCCGACGTTCGGGGCGATATGTAACATGTGCGGCGTAATGGGCGAAATCGTCGTTAGGGACCGTTGTCTACAAAAATAGTCCTTACCATCGCAAGACCCGAGAGGCGCCAAACAAATCGGAAAAGTATTGGTACTGGGATTTCACTAGTGAAGGAACAGAGGCAACCAAATTCACAGACTTTGTCACATCTGTAGTGACTGATTTTGACCTGTTGACCACAACGACTGAATACACTGTGTTTTCAGCCACAAGGGAGACAGTTACGGATCCTCCTTCAGAAACTTTGTTGGACACTACTACATATTTAGATGTAAGCGCCACAACAGATTTATATACAACGGAGGCAGTTACGGATCCTCTTTCAGAAACTTTGTTGGACACTACTACATATTTAGATGTAAGCACCACAACAGATTTTTATACAACGGATGCAGTTACAGACATTTCAGTACAAACCACTGGACATACTGTTCATGAGACAACTCTCCAAATGTCTACTGAGGATGTGACCTTCCCATATGAAACTACCACATGGGATTCCTACCCAACCTTACTCCCACCAGAGTATTCAAACCCCTTGAGTGGAATCCCTCTACAGTTTTTAATAGAAGGTGAGTTAAGAGACAATGTCAATGTGGAATGAAAAATATTTTGGGAATATATTTTGGGAAAGTGCTCTCCTGGACCGGATATATGCAGGAGTATACTGTATATATCCGGTCCAGGAGAGCACTTTATTTTATTTGTTTGTTTGTATTTCACAAACTGCGGTATGCTCTCTTTTTTTATGTCACAACTCTATGCGGTGAAGCCACAACTTTTTGTTTTTGTTTTATATAGAGTATAAAAGGGTTATATTACAACCCCTGTCAGTTTTTATTTAAATAAAGTTATACTCACCTGAACCTCACAGCCAGCTGGCTGTTACAGGTCCCTAGAGCCTGTCTCCTGCTCCGCTCCAGTGATGGTATGTCCCTTGGTGTCCTCATGTCCAATACACTGTATAGGACGTGATGACTCACAGTACCTTCGAACGCTGAAGTGGAGGGGGAGACGGGCTGACAGGGCCGGACTAACAGCCAGCCAGCTGCAAAGTTCAGGTAAATAGAACTTTTTTATTTTCATCCCTGGACAAAATCAAGCACTCAACCCTTGCAGTGCAGGGCTAGCCCCACTGCAAGGGTTAAGAATAATTGTGCCTGGAGACTTCTTTAAAAAAGAACTATAGCCAAAACAATTTTTTTTGTTTTTTATAGAGTAAGGGAGGGTTATAACCAGGGCTTGACTCTGGTCTTTGACGAGAGGATGGCGGAGCCCGACAAGTAGCTTCCCGGCCAGCCGTTGTAATTACACGGCCGGCCGGGTGCTTTACATTCAAAAGGGATCTTGGAGACCCCTGATGTCTCCATAAAGAGGACCTGTCATGTAAATTGGCTTCTTAGCCCCCTATGTGATAGCAATAAAATTGTGTAAAAAAAAATTATTAAATAATAAAAAAATTAAAGAAGCATAAAAAAATAAAGAAGCATAAAAAAATTTTTTAAACACAAAACATTTTTGAGTCCCCCGCCCCCCACATACACACGCAAAAATGCGTCGGGTGCACCTACATGTAAAAACGATGATTTTTTTTTTCCTCAAAATTTACGGTACTTTTTTCATTATATAGTTTTTTTTTAAAAACCCCAGTGGTGATTATACACCACCAAAAGAAAGCTCTGTCTGTCTCTAAAAAATGTTTACATAAATTGCAAGGCTATAGTCAGGTCATGCTGACTGGTGAAATTTTTGATTGACTTGTGAGACACCCTAAACCTTTTCAAGCCCTGGTTATAACCTATGCTGGCTTTTTTGCCATATCCCTTTGGGAAAATATCCCTATGTCCAGTAGTCACAACGGGAAGTGAGCGGAAATCCCAAGAGAGGATAATCCCTGGTGATCAGTAGGGTCATCAGAACCAGAGGAAGATTTCCCACCTACTCCAGATTCTTAAAGACAACCCAAAATTTGGGATTTTCTTTCACTTTCAGTGATAACGGTCACCAGGACAAATAGTGGGGGTGAACAGGGGCGTCCCGAGGCTGGGTGTCACCCGGAGTGGAGAACAGGGGACACCCCGCCGGTACGTGATCGCACATGCCATCGCACATTGACGCCTATCGGCCCACGACATCGCACATTGACGCCTGCCGGAGTCTATCGAAAAAGAGAGAGAGCAGGGATGTTCACCCGGCGGGATGAGGTATGACGCCGGGTCCCCTCCACACTCCTAACACTGTCAGGCTCTTGGTCCGTGACCGAGTGCCTGACTTTTCATAGCGGGTGACACCAAAATAAATGTCAGTCATTTTGGTGCCACCCCTCCAATGGTGGCAAATGGGTGCGGGCCGCACCCCCCTGCACCCCACTTGTGACGCCACTGAGGTGAATCTCCCAAACTGGGATGCAGACAGCAATACAAAAAAACCTGATGTATTGTAATTCCACTCCTCTCTTTGCAAAACTAAAAAAAAATGCACAAAAACAGGAAGTGAGAGGTAATCTCTACAAAGTGATGCGATACCTCCCTTAGACAGTTGCTACTGGATCCTATGTCCCAGTTGGAAAATTTCCCTTTCTATTTCTGTATAATTCTGAATTTCCCATCACTTTGTGTTCCAGTGTCAGTGATCACCAGGGCAGGTAGAGAGGGCAAACCCCCCCATTAGGAACACAAACCTAACCAACAGAGGCTTAAGACTGACCTTTCCTTCTAAAAATATCACTTCCCTAACTGACTAATCTGCTCCCTTCAGTATTTTCTTAGTCATTGATTTGAAATAAGTATCATAAAAGAGTAAGACCTCTTTTGTTGTTGTATATTTGTCCCCTTTAGGGAGAATTCCACCTACTTCCTACCCTTTTTTTATCCTGGTGACTCCTTGTCACAACCTGAAAGTATTTGAAACCCAAAATAAATTCTAATCTAAACAAAAAATAGAAAGGTCTTGTCTGGTGTTGGGATTTAATAAAGTTTAGGTTGGAGTTGGGCTCTCACTTCAGGTGGGTATTTGCCCAATGGCGTCTATCACCTTTTAGAGAACTCTACCCCTTGTAAAATAAATGAACCCTAAATGTTTTAGGTCCCCAAGAGCTGTTCATATGAACTATTTTACAATAAAAAAGCTTCCGAGAACCATCAGCAGCAAGTTAGTTGGTGAACCCCACTTTTTTGGCCCCTTCATTGAAATGGCTTTTAGGCAGAACAACGGGCTACTTACTGAAAATTCTAAGCCATCTTATAGACTTTTTTTTTATTGTAACATAATGTTTATTGAATTTTCAATAAAAAAATATGCAAACATAAGAAATTGCTTGGTCAGCGTAAAACAAACAGGAAAAGTGTAATACATACTCAGGTATGTTTATAACAATTCACATTACAATATAAGTCAAAGAAAAGGAAAGACAGCAGAAGGAGAATCAGATGCAAAGTCTACCATCTAGTCTGCATCACTACACAGAGTTGAGGGGCCCAGGGTCTCCACCACCAGACCTCCCAAGCTCCCCTACAACCCCCAGTGCCCTATCATCTAATAGACTTTTACCCCAACAGACTGTGAACCCAACAGAGATTATCATCATCTACTACAATTAAATGTCCTCCAAAAACAGCCTGAGCATTATTTGATTCAGAGCAGGCTGCTAAGAGCTAGACGAGAAGATGAGTAGGGGCCATACACATCTCCACTCCCAGCTCTTAGCAACCTCCAAGGTTCTGTCAGGTGACCCGCTCAGCCCCGTCACTGGTTGCCAGGAGCTGAGTGGGACACTCTAGCTGGTGTCCCGTCCGCCCAGCTCTTAGCAACCAGTGACATCACTGGTTGCCAGGAGCTGAGCAGGACACTCTGGCCCGGCGTCCCACCCAGCTCCTGGCAATCAGTGAGTTCAGTGAACTGGACAAGACACTGACCAGAGGTGGCTGGTGCACTACAAGGACGCCGGCCAGAGCACCGTTAGCGTGCACCACCAGAACCCCATTAGGCTCCCCCCTTTGGATGGAACGTGACCTTAGCTTGAATAAATGAATATATTCCAACTCTTTCCTTCATAACAATAAAATTTTTAACTTTCATGCAGCCACTAGTCCAGCTCCAACCTGCGGATTTGGTGAATACAGACCAAGGTTTCTTTCTCCAACTCCCATTCATGGAACAAAACTGCTGGTCAATGCTGGGATAAAATTCCAACTCCACCTCACTGCTCATGCATCATACGAAAGGTAAATCACACATCATATGTATCCAAGACTTGTCATAAAGGAGGAATCTGTTCTTTAAAGTGGATCTTGCATGAAAATCCCCCCACCCCCACCCTCACCTACAAATGCTCAATAAACACTTTAAAAAAAAAGAAAAACATTTTAAAGAACAATGTACAAAATACAATACATTCCTGTATGCGTTGTTGGATGTAGGAACTAGCTGCATTTAAAAAGTATATTTTGATATTTTTAAACAAATGCTTTGGACAGAAATGCAAAGAAAATGCTTTGGACAAGCATTATTTTTTTAGGCTCTTTATCCTTTTATTTTCATTTGGTGATTTTGCCAGTAACACACCTCCTGTGTTAGGTTGACAACGCTCATATAGTGTGCTGTATCTATGGAAAAGCAGAATTGTTACTTTAGGATAGGAAGTTTTTCAGTTTGGACTATAGAAAACCTTTCACCCTCTAATTCTCTCCTTAACATGGGAGAATATGTTCTGTAGTCCACAGAGAGAGGTGTGAACAATGCTAACTGATAACGCAGATAAAACAGGACGTTATCAGCTTTCAAGATTTCTGTCAGGATTAACAGTTTGGGGTTTTTTTTATATAAAAATGCTTATAATGATACATTTACCAGAACAAAAGAAAGCAAATAAGAGAATGTTCATTGTCAGGTTTACATATAAGGATCTATTTATAAACTATTTGCCGGGCCATTCGTCCTGTCAATGTTCTTGTTGTGCGGATAAATGCCAAAAAATAATGTTCTTTAGTTGTTTCTTTACAAGGAAATACATTTCCAATTTTTTTCTAATGTAATATCACACTCTGGCCACTAGATGGTGATGTGGAGTACAGAAACTAAAAATATATTTTCCTTGCACCTTTATCTCCCTCTATTGGCCATTATGTGATATTACATGAAAACGTTTGAAAATTAAAGAAATTAAAGTTTGTTTTGACATGTCTTCGCAAAGAGCAAATGTTCACAAATATTCGCAGAGTGAACGACCATGGTAATTGTTTATAAATAGACCCCATGGTGTAAGGCATTTGTGTATTCAGTAACAATTTTAAAATGTATTTGTGAATTAAACTATAATGGGAACGTTATCTTGTTATAAGCTTCTTGTAATCCTCTGTATAGCAGAACTGGGAGAGGGTGACAATCAGATGTATCTTAAGCTGGCCATACACCTTACAATTTATCTGCAGATTTTCTGTGGTCATATGGAAAACGTGCAACAGATTCCTCCATCTACACTTAACTGTGTGGATGGAGTAATCTCCACCTGGGCCAATCTGTTGCACTTTTTCCATCTGACCACAGAAAATCTGCAGATAAATTGTAAGGTGTATGGGCACCTTTATACATATCTGCATACATGGAACATACTGACAGAAGGGGAGTGATGGACAGAGATCAATGTCCAATCACAGGCTGGGGACAGGAAGGTGACCTGGCGGTATTGCTTAACCAAAGTAGAGTTAAGTCAGGTCACCATCAAGCTGGCTCACCTGTCTTGCAGTGCTGTGTAAATCTAAGGACCTAAGGTAAACAGCTCTCGTATATGTGTTTCATCTGTGTTTTAGCTGTGTTTCTGGAGTTCAGCTTTAAATTAATAGTAATACCCTTGATAACAGCTCCCACGGGAGAAGAAATGAAAGCCATTACACGCTGCTCGGCTTCCTGATTGGCCGTGAAGCCGGCTCCATGCTCCCTCATTACTTGTGACAATGGAGCATGGAACCGGCTTCCAGGCCAATCAGGAAGCCGGGCAGCGTGTAATGACTTGCTGCCCGGCTTCCTGATACCAGTTGTATCGGGCTAGACATCGGAGCATTTGGGTGAGTACAAGTACTCGCCCAAATACTCGGCATCGGCACCAATACCGATATCGGTATCAGTGCATCCCTATAAAATATATTAGCTGAATCTGTTTTTATTTGCCTGGGTATATTAAAAAATATGATATGGGGAATAGAAAAAATTAAGAAAAAAAAATGAAAATTCTAATACACGTCATAATGGTGCAGCACAGTGGCCTATTGGTTAGCACTTAAAGCACTGGGGTCCTTGGGTCAAATTTTGGTTAGGACACTATTTTGCATGAAGTTTGTATATTCTCCCGGTGCTTGTGTGGGTTTCCTCCAAAAATATGCTGGCGGGTTAACTGGCTCCTGTCTATATTGGGCCTAGTAGGTGTATGTGAGATAGGGACCTTAGATTATAAGATCCTTCACGGCATGGACTGAACATGCAGTATGGAAAGTGCAATGTAAATTGTTGGCGCTATAAAAATACCTGTTTCTTTCACAAGTGGTAAAACTTTGCATTTTTTTGCTTTATAGTATTAGAGACTTCAAAGTCAGTGGACTCCCCGGCATGACCAAGTCATTTAAATCTGCAACACAACCTGATACAAGGAGTATGGTTGTGGAATGGACACCAAAGGATGATAATGTAGGAGAACATGTGCCTGTTTGCTTTGTGGCGGAAACTACTAATGGGTTGGTTGAGTCTAATGAGTCCAATTACAAATTACTTTATGACTTTTTTTTAAATCTTGTTGCCATCTCTGCACTCACTCGACAACTAGTGTGTTTTAAGCTGGTCAAACACGGGTCGAAAATGTTCCTGGTTCCTGATGAATCGGCCAAAATACGAGCAATGGGTGGCCCTGTTGGCACCACCTGGCCCAAGAGAAGTTGAGTGAAACATCAAAAGGGTTGGGTGGAAAACTAAATTATCAGCTAAACATTGACAGCATTCAATCATTGTGCAAAGCTAGAGTTAACAGCTCATTTAGTCTAGAGGGTAAGGAAAAAAAAGACACACTTACCTTATTCATCACTCCTTCAAGTGTTCTTATTGCCGTACAACCAGCACGACTAAGCCGCTCCTCTTTTCCAGTTGACCAATTGTGGCCTCTGTCCTGCATTGTACATAAGGACATTGAGTGCTGGCCTACATCTTGGAAGTGGAGGAGAGCACCGACTGCTGGGGGGACAAGGTATAAGGTAAATAGGTCACTCAATTCCTTACCCCTAGACTATACGGGCAGTAACAAAAAGACAAAATAGTTATCATGAGGTGCTGGATAAATACATTCCCTTTATTTATCCATAGACAAAACCAGACCAATGACCCAAACACAAAAATACTGCCAAACTTCCCACTCTCACATCTGTAAAAAATTAATCAAGGCAACTGGACTTGCTGTATTTTTGTTGAAGGTATTATGCTGGTCATCCAACCAACTTTCTCAATTCAGAATGACTTGTACAAAATGTCTCTGGGAATAAATATGGTGAATGTTGCTCCAATGCACATAATCTGCTTATCATAACCAACATAGGGTCATGTGGCGTTTGAAGACTAGTAAGCCTAATGCCCTAATGGAGAATAGAAGGAATTTGGCTCACATGAAGACCAATAGCAGTAGAATGCAACATGTTGTGCCTTATACTAGAATTATTACCCCATGTGGTGCACATTGGGATTAGTTATAGGAGATGCTACAAAAACATTGGCACTTATCAACAATAATTTCTCAGGGAGCAGGAATTGTGGGACCCAGACCTCTTGTGACAGCTCAGTGGACCAGAAATCCCAAGAACCATTTGGTGCAGAGTATACTCCAAAAAAAACATGTGGCTTGATAAAAAAAAAATATCCTCGCTGGTATGTGTAAATGCAGTAAGTGTGCTCTTTGCATGTTTGTTGAAAACTTTTTGCAATTTTGTTGACTCTCAAGTATTTGAAATAAAATCCTTAATTTCTTGCCACACCCCTCAAGTTGTTCACTGATGTTGGTTATACCCTGCACAACAAGTAATGAATCCCTGGTGATTAGTGACAGTTTGTGATCCATAATACTCAGTGCCGGATTTACTCTCTCTGCTACCCCAAGGCCAGGTTCCTCAATTTCTCAATGCGGCCTCCTACCCGCCAACGCCCCCCCCCCCCCCCCCAACGCCCACAGACCAAG
>NW_017306682.1:677264-683772 GCF_000935625.1 Nanorana parkeri
TTGCATGAAACGTCAATAAAGAGACGTTATTCTACCTTGGAGTGTCCATCATTTCCTATATTCTATTCAGAAGGTGGCCATCCGTCGACTACTGATGCACCCAACCTATCATTACGGATTAGCAGTAAGGAGTGCAATGGGTACACGGATTCTTACAGTAGTAGAGGTCGCACGGCTTCCACACACCATACGATAATCGTATGATTATCGCAAGGTGTGTGGGCACCTTAATGGTGATATCTTCCTATGTGCTCTCCTTACCCACAAGATTGATAAACAATGCCAAACGAACGGAGATACTAAAAGTTTCTATAAATAAAGCCTGTTGTCTTCATGACAATGAAATTCCAACAGTGGATTTATATAAAGCAAAGTTATACATGAGATATTAGATGCTGCAAATTTTAAAGTACACTTCAGTACAAGCTGAAAAACAAAATCTGTATACCCCAACAATGAACTTCTCTTATTTGACTTCCTTTAGTCTACCTGTTAAATAAACCAAATAAACCATTGAAAGTGTTTTGTTGGATAAGTGCAAAAATTTCCTTTTGATCCTGTCAGAATTCCAATGAGTTGATAACTTTCTGTGCTCTGCTGAAATCTCTAGCAGTGAAAAAAGCCCTGCCCAGCTGTCCTCTGAAAGCTACAGAACATCCCCCACCTCTTGTTATTGAGATGGTGGGCATTCTGAAGACCACCGAATACTTAATGTCCTAGGCTGACATGGCACAACAAGTGAGCGTGGTCACCCTAGGATTAACAAAAAAAAAGAAAACTAATACAGTTACCACACCTAATGCTGCAAAGACCCCCCCCCCCCCCCCCCCCCCCCCCCCAAAGAGACTGGCAGACCTGCAGGCTGCATACAAGTGATCTCGGCAACATCGCTGGGATCACTTGTACAAAACAAGTGGCGGCTTCCCCGCTGTATATTTAGCTCTGCTTGCCCAATGCAGGGCTAAATGTAGAAAACAACTACCCGCCTGGCACCTGGAACTGCATGTCCCAGCATCGGGAGATAAGAATTACACACCCCTGCTGCCCCTCTACTCCCTGCTGCCCCGAGGCTTGGTTGGCCTTGTGAGAAATATGACCCTTATAATGCTACCTATCATGTTTAAGCCCTGAAGATGGGGGAGGTTTTTAAACCCCCGAAATGCAATGACCATCGTATAGAACCCATTCCTTTACTGAACATGCTGTCTTATTTGGCACTTTTGTTGAACTATATACTGTATATGCATATATGTTCAACCCTGAATTCTCTTGTATGTGGAACATCCCATTTTTTGTTGAGAGTGGCCTCATCAGAGCCATTGTGCTTTATCATGTTCTGACCGATCTTGTGAATATAGAAATCCAACGCCTCACCTCTACTTGTCCATTTTACATCTTTATCGTTATTTCATTGTTCAATTGTTATAGATGCATTTCAGTCCCCCTGTATTTAGTCCAATACAAATCTATTGTTACTAAGGTATGCGGGTATGTGCGGATTGACAACATCATAATACCTTTTCAATGTCACAGTGGGAAATATTTTTCTGTTTGGTTCATTCAGTCTGTTTTTGTCTACGGTATAATAAAGGGATCATATTTATGCAGCTCCTCGTGAGAATATTTTCTTTCTTATTTTTTTATGTTTGCTCAAGTTGGAGGTTGGAGGTTTTGGGGTTCCCAGGTCATATGTGTATCCAATACAGTCCACTGCAAATAAGATTGTTTTTGCTAAACAAGCAGTTAATTCTAAGAGGAGTTCAACTTTTAAAGTGTATCCATAGCCCTAACTTACGTTTTTATATAGTAAGGTCTCTGCTGGGGACATTATCCCTCTCTATTTGTCCTACTCACTGGGAAAAAAGTGATGGGAAATTAAAAAATGTTCAGTTGTCACCAGAATAGGCCATAAGAGAAAACTTCCAATGGGGGGGCCTGTTTCATATACAGCATAACTAACAGTGGATTTCCCCTCACTTTTAAGAGATTTGATGTACTTTCCTGTATCATCACTGGGACAGGAAAGGAAGGTAAATCGCCCCAATAGGACACAGAGAGCAAAATAATAAAATCTGAGACTCTAAACTAGAGAGACACTCAAAGATTTTACTGTGCATGGCATGTATAAGTCTAGTCATATTGTGTGGTTGTAATGTATTGTATTGTGTGTCATAGTGATATTGCATATGTCCTAGCTCAGGTGACTCCTAGGTCACATATGGCACAGCTAACAAAGTACCAACTTTTTTTGTATTATTATATTTTTTCTTACAGGTACCACTCAGAACTACGGTGTGTTGTGGTAGCGGTAGGACCCTCAAAGTTAGGTATTATACTTTATTAGTTAATATATCTTTGAAGAAAAAATATATATATACTGTGACTTATGTTTATTCTGAACTGTTAATACATTATTTCTAACAAATTCACACTATTATTTATTGATCCACTCGCCTCTGAGAAAGTCTCCTGCTTATAATGTGTTGTACAGAGGATGACATTGTGACACTGTGTATCATGGCGGAATCTTTCAGTTGCAGTCTCTCTGTCATTGCAGTATCTTTATTACATCTGCTAATTGAGTCACTTGTCTGGGACCCACCAAAGCATACAAGTGACCAGATATCTGTGTATAACACAAGTTATGAGAGGTTTGTTTGACATATTTAACCTGAATCAGAAGGAAGGGTAGGAGCTTCTCATCTGGATCTAAAATATTGCTAAGGAATTGTATTCCTCTGTTTGACCACAGTACAAATATTTTAGATTCCTTGCCCAGGGGGAATGCAGATGTGGGCCATAGAGGGTAGAGAGTTTTTAATTCCCTCCAGGCCACTATAATGTCTGTTAAGATTCAGTTTTGTCTCAGTTGGGGAGGAAATTAATATAATGGAGAGTGCAAAAGCACCGCCAGAGACCAAGAGCTAGACATCTGTAATTCTGGAGCAGTATTCGTAAAGAGTTCAGTTTCATTTAACCAGTCCCTAATGTGTCTGAGCAAAGACGCCAAGAAGGACCTTTGCTCTTTATGTGGTCTCTTTACAAAGGTCTAACATGCCCCCTGTTGTGTCAGAGATAGAGTTCTTCAATCTCCATGGATCATGAGCGTTACTGTTTTCAGAGCTATAGGTTTGGCTCATCACTAGTGTGTCAGACCCCTGTGAGATTTCATTCAATTCTATGCATCGAAGCTCCACTGGATGGACAGACCAATGGACCAAGACTTTAGGTGAGCTTTGGTGCGGTGTGGAAAACGTGTGCTGCATTGTCCAGCACCTCTACACTTTGTTGTGGTATGATTTCAGTTGTCTTCTCAATGCCCTTGTAGAGACGTGCATTTCCCAGGTCAGATAAACGCAGGTCTCTGGGCAGGATGTGGAGGAGCCCTTATATACATGGCACTTTGCATTTCATGAACAAGTTAATAAAAACATTAAAAACAAAAATGCAGTAATCCCTGAGAAGTAAGAGTACACTATTATAACAATACAAGAGATTCAGATTATTATTCCGATTATATTCTGATTGTAACAAATGCCTATTACTGGTTCTGTTTAAAGTCCCTCGCAGTGCTCCGTATTTAGTTGTGACGTGACTGAATTTTATGTTGCTCTCATTCATAATCATTATTGTAGAAGCATTTATGTGAATGACCTTGTTGCCTTATTTAACACTTTATCCTTTCCTACGCAGTTGATACCACCTTATTATGCCATGAGAACACCATGACTTTGATCATTGCTAAGTCAGCGGATTCTGAACTTAATGATGTCCAGTTGCGCCTGAACGATCCCAAGTGTCTGGTTAGCTCCAACAGCACCCACCTTATAGCAAGCGTTGCATACAACTCCTGTGGGACACTGACAGAGGTAATGTAAAATAGTGATTCTGGTTAGCTGGACTGAGCTTCCTAGATTTAGGTTTGGAGAGGATGGCATTTTTTTAATTTTAGCTCTTGGCCTCTGATGGTGCAATAGACTGGTGGACCACCTTATCTTTGTTAACCTGTAAAAGAAGTGGTTCTTTAGATTTATTTCCTCTGCTCAAGCCCTTTCAAAGTATTACATATACCAGATAATAGTAGTGAACCTAAAGTATATGAAAACCCAACCACTAAA
Source organism: Nanorana parkeri (assembly GCF_000935625.1). Taxonomy (NCBI): domain Eukaryota; kingdom Metazoa; phylum Chordata; class Amphibia; order Anura; family Dicroglossidae; genus Nanorana; species Nanorana parkeri. The sequence continues at coordinate 681,383 of NW_017306682.1, forward strand.
ATCTCATATAAACTTTCACATAATAATGTAACGTCAAACGTCATATTCAATCTTTATTAAATCTGCAGCTTTCATTAAAATAACACCTGGCGGCCCTACCATGAAGGTTCTTGTTCAGTCACTTCCTGGTACTTCCTATACCGGTCTCCCAGTTGTGCTTCTCTGTTGTCGCCCTGTCTTCTAAAAGAGACTACAAATGGACATTTCAACATACATTACACAGGTATGGTCAACTATTGTCAGCACCAACCTGAGAAATGCCATGCAAAAGTGCAAAGAGAATGATGGAGAAAAGCAGCATTAAAACAGTACAAAGGGTGAAAAAAAAGAGAAAATAAGCATTTTAATTTGAACAAACATTTTTGTTTTATCATACAACTAAATGATATTCAGCTAGAGTTTACATCTACATAAGGAGCCAGATGATAGCCTACTTGTTTAAATCGGCTTGTTGACAGTCCTGCAAAACCTCCTCAAAAGCCATATGCAAATACCGTGTTATCATATCTACATAGGCTTGCTAAGGCCCACCAACCTTCACATAACATTATCTAGAGACAAGTCATTCAGGTACCTAGCATTGTGGGTTGGTAGTAGATGTGTAATTACTAGGGTTGCACAGATACCAAGTACAGTACTCGGTACAAGTACGAGTACATGTACCGATACTTTTGAGCTCCAAGACTAGACTAGAGAAAAATTCAAAAGTTAGGAGGCGGCTGTCATTTGTAAGGAGCACACGGAGCTCCTGGGATTTGTACATCTTTGTTATAATGTATGATTTTGTTTTTATAAATATAAATAAAGGGATGCACAGATACCAGTTTTGGTACGAGCACTGGTACTTGCCGAGTACTTACAAGTACAAGTACTGATACATTTTTGTTTATTGTCATGTGACAGTTTTTCTAAAACAATACAGACTAATGATTTCAGGACAGTGGTGGAGCGCCAGAGCCAGGTCCCAGCTGCAACCGCTGCACCCTGGTATTTCTCATGAAAATGCCAAGTATCTGCACTGGTACTCGAAAAGTATCTGTGCATGTCTAGTAATTACTTTCCCCATGTCCAGGACATTTTGGAGTACTCTGGTGATGCTGTAGGCAAGACAATTATGACAAATAGGGTACCATCAGGCATCTATGGTGCCTACTGTCCACCATTTAGATAAGCAATGGTTTTCCCACTACAGGTTTTCTTTTAAAGAATACTATTGAACCAAATCTCATTTCTAAGTTGTAGTCAAAATCCAATGGGTTCCAGCCAGCTTCTCAAAAAAGTTTGGAAACCCTAGATGGTTCAACTGAAATCCCATCAAAGATGTAACTAATACTGAGCATAGTGTCATCTAGCTCATGTTTTATTCACTATATATCTCTATGGAGAATTGACCAGAGGCAGTTGATATCATTGCTGCTATATAATATGATGACCTGGTAATATGTTGGCATATTTTTAGTATGGCTGAACCCCTTTATGTCCATACAAAAACCCCAGAATATTATTACATTATATAATATTTCTAATAAATGGGATGAAAGTGCCAGTCGTGTGCAGTGCTGTATCTGTTTGTGTCAGTATTTATGACATTCCCTTGGCATCGCCTATTTCGCTTTTATATTTTCCAGGAAACAGAAGAAAATATTGTATTCAAAAACACAGCCACTTCTTATGACCTATCCACTGTCATCACCAAATACAATGGCATTTCTATCCCATTTAATTGCTCCTTCCCTAAAAAGAACCGAGTATCGGCTTCTTTCCGCGCCCATAAATCGGATTACGTGTTCACCGAGGCCGGCTTTGGTAATTTCACCTACAAGTTCCAGTTCTTCACAGATAGCCAGTTTGTTGAGGTGAACACACAGTCTCCCCTGGAGGTCATACTGAAGGAACTGCTGTATATGCAGATTGAAGTTTCTTCTACGGTGCCCAATGTCCAGTTATTTGTGGAGTCTTGTAGGGCCACACCACATGACAATCCATCTGATCCTTACTTCTATGACATCATCCAAAATGGGTACGTTGTATCACTGTTATCTTAATGTTAGTTTTTATTATCTGTGTTTTAAACACTTCCTGAGTTATTTGATCACGCTGAAATAATCAGCATTGGAAACGGTGTCTGCTACTTATTTTGTTCCACTACATCAGCACAGGCTTTGAAAGTATCCATTCAAAAAAGAAAACTCCAAATGTCATAGGAAAACTGTAAAGTAAAACAAGAATGTCACCAGCACTCTAAAATAGGTGAAATCAGTCCATTTAATGACTCTGCATGTCATTAGTGCAAGTGCTTTCGGGGCCTCGTAGAATCCCCTTCATCAGGCTCAGAATCACAGGAATTCTGAGCCTGATGAAGGTGACCCTGCGAGGCCCCGAAAGCACTT
>NW_017306682.1:683856-684883 GCF_000935625.1 Nanorana parkeri
AAGTGCTTTCGGGGCCTCGCAGGGTCACCTTCATCAGGCTCAGAATTCCTGTGATTCTGAGCCTGATGAAGGGGATTCTACGAGGCCCCAAAAGCGCTTGCACTAATGACATGCAGAGTCATTAAATGGACTGATTTCACCTATTTTAGAGTGCTGGTGTCATTCTTGTTTTACTTTGAAGTCATTTCACGGTGCCTTCCGTGGTCACTTCAAGCACCCACCTAGCTATAGCCGGTTAAAGCATACCGGTAAGGAGTGCAGCAAGACAATCTATATATCACAGGGAGACTGTAGACACAACTGCATACAGCTATCTAAGGAACGTTCTCATAGACAGAGCATTCACATCTACATATCCATCTTGGCAACAAACAACATTTGGACTTTGGCTACTGGTTACAGTGTACGCTTTAAAGTTGTTATTCAGGCATTTGCAAACCTTTTGCAGATGATAACTCATTAGGAAGAGAATTATTAGAGAGGGGAGCCAAGATTAGGAGAGTACAGAATACTCAAATGCAATTGTTCATATTTTCATAATAAAAAGTATTTTTGTAAAAGAAACATTTCGAGTCCTGAACACGGGAATGAACACCACTTGAAAAAGCCACTCGCAGATCGTCAATGTTGATTATTTGTCTTTGTTGTGTGAAATAGAGGGCCATGATTGGTGAGACACATTTTTTGGATTGAAGTCAAAGATACATAATTCTGCTTGGACTGCCTGCCCACTAACAAGCAGGAAATGCGTGTCCACTAAAGCCAGACTAAAAATCATGGCATAGGCAACAATATTATATTAATATCAAGATCAACAATTCATTTTGGCTATTATTGCTGTTGCAGGTGTATAAAGGATGACACGGTGGTGGTTTATCCTGGATCAAGGACACAGTACAGGTTTGCAACGGAGGCATTTGCATTCATTGGAAATTATCCGGAGGTAAGCATACTGGAGACTACCTCTGGAGAGACTGGAGAGAGAGAATATAGATATACAGTCTATATATATATATATATATACATA
>NW_017306682.1:685186-686373 GCF_000935625.1 Nanorana parkeri
GATATATATATATCTATATATATATGTATATACACACAAACACACCAGCCAGATATGGTCATTGTATACTCAGGTTCAGTGTCCTTCCTCACAATGGTTACACTTTATTTTAGTTTTTAGTTTTCAATGGAGTGGAGGAGGGTTAGAAGCCCTATCAGGACCATATCACTGTCTGTATTACTGATTACTGCTAGGGAGATTGACTGTTTCTGTTGTTCCAGTGACCTCTATTACTGGGTCTATAAATGAGAAAAAAATCCAAAATATGGAGTAGCCCCCAAAACAGTAATAGAGGGCAAATCTTCCAACGATGACACTTGCCTAAGAGGGCACTTCCTATTACTTTCTTTTGTTTCTACAGGACAGGAAGTGAAGATAAATGGGACATCAATGGCAAACAAAACCTGACAGAGGTTTTAACCATTCCCTACTCAATCCTCAAAATGAGAAAAAAAGTTTAATATTTTAGCTTTAAATATAGTTTAAATGTATTTTTTAAAAGCAAGAAGTGTAAGCACCTCTTACTGTCCCTACACAGCAGGGATGGAGTGTGAGAGGCAGAAACAGCACAAGAAGGCAATCAGTTCATGTGCTGAGCAGAAACGTGTTGAGGAGGAAGGGAGAGCACAGTGATAGAGAGATGAGCTCATCACTGTGCTACTTCTTTGTTTACTGTCCAGTCACAGGCTGGATGACCTGGGCTCAGGGGAACTGGTTTGAATGATGCTGGTCTGAGGACTAAGGAAATCTAGGGGCATAAAAAGAAGTACTGCTGGGGAAATCTCTGGATTGAAGGTGAATATTGCAGCAAAAGCTGGTTTTGATGTTTTATCTTTTAATGTGCTATCCATTTTTATCTGAAGTTAGGCTTTAAACTGTGCTTTGTATCTTTCAGGTTTACATAAACTGCATTGTTATCTTGTGTAAGACGGGAGCTGCAAATACTCGTTGCACTCAGGGCTGTATCAGCAAATCAATGGAAGATTCCGGCAATCGCAGACATAGAAGATCTTTAACATCTGAGTCTCAGCAGCACTTTATCTCTCAGGGCCCTGTGAGCATGAAGAGAGAGAATCCCGCTGACAAAGGTGAGGACAAGCTCAAGTATAGATATGTATATATATATATATACATATATATATATATATAAGATAAATGTAGGATGAGACTGGATCATAATTCAGTCC
>NW_017306682.1:686497-691938 GCF_000935625.1 Nanorana parkeri
GTAATATATATATATATATATATATATATATGGCTCTCAAATCCGAATGGCATTCGGTATCTGAATTTCAGAATTGCATTCAAGAGTTCCCGAACGGCATTCTGGAGCTCCCAAATGCAATTCGAAAATTAGGATCCAACAAGCCATTCAGGTCTAGGAGATTCAGCTTCAGTATTAATATCTGTATATGGTTTTCTGTGGTATTTGCAACGAATTTTCGTAAATTTATCCGAAACTAACGGAAATTCGGATTTTGTCCGAATCCGAAACCCGAACCGCATTTCGGATCCGAATCCCGAAATATCCGAACCAAATTTTTCTGCAGCTTACATGTCTACTTCTTATATTTCAATATATATAATTTACTATTGACGAGTTCTCCTAACTGGTGGTGTATAGCTCGTCCTACCATGGAGTTCTTGTGTTGCCTCCTATCTTGGGTTGGTCCCTTTTCTTCTGTTGGAGTCTCCATCTGTTGGACTCTCCGTAATATAGAGTAGATGAAAATTCCAACAGGGAGAGTGAGTACTCCTTGTGAAAGCTGCAGGGGGATGTGCAGACCAGGGAGATCAAACACAGGAATCTTAGCAGTGCAGTCCAATGCTGGATGCATGTGTTCTGTGACATTCATCTATTCAAAACTTTATGTAATTGTACCATGTACGATTACATGCGGGCTGCTGCTTACAGATGTGGCTGTCACCCTGTATTTTTTTTCCAATGAATACAGCGGCCGCATCTGAACGGTGTGAGATCTAGCTTCAAACGGGAGCGCATTAAGGACGTTGTCCACTCGCAAACATGTTCTTTTTTTAGGGCTTCCTGCCCACTTTTATTTAAAATTTCATAGAAGTCTTCCCTCACAGGGGTTTCTCCAACAGACACCTCCCTTGTCTTCCAGCTGGAACCCTGAATCTGAACCAGCATCCTTTTTTATAAGGGCTGTGCACAGGTGCACCATTATTCGGTGCTGCTAACCACTAAAGCCCGGACCCAGGAATGGAGATTTCATCCCTCCCAGTTCTCTTAGAAATCTCCCGGCTCCAGGATCCCAACTATAATCCAGAAAACCCAGAAAGAGTTGTAAAACCAGCTCTTTCCTGGTAAAAGTACTTTCCTGGAACCCTTCAGCCCCTCTTGCTGGGAGTCCTGGGTGACTTTGATGCCTCATTATACCCTGGTATTGCCACGCAATGCCACAACGCAACACCTGGCATTCCTGCAGCAGTAGTCCGTAGGTTCTTGCTGCAGGAATTCCAGATCACCCCATGTGAATGGAGCCTTAAGGTGCCATGTACTTATATACTGCAGGACTTAAAAGCACGTACAGTATGTGATTGATTGAAATGTAATATTGTACCACACTGGAACAAATAATTGTGCTGTTTTGGTCTCTCAATGGCCAGCTTATTCAAAAAGGAAATATGAAATAAACTGTAGCAACCAAGTGGATTTAAGCAGTCAGAACACGCAAGGGTGATTTTTAATAGCCTCCTCTGCGATGCTTCAAATGGCTCATTTCTTGACTAGATATGACTCTGTATCTTCTTCATTATAATATCTAATTTCCATTCTGTCTTTCTCCAGGTGTAGAGGAAACCTCGGCGGTAAATGTGAACGCAGTGGTGATTGCGCTATCCGTAATGGCCACTGTGGCGCTGATCTCGGTAACACTAAACATCTACATGAAGAGGGCCAGACCTGCCGGATACCAGAGGTTTCAAACGCAAGCTTTCTGATCCCTTGGAAACACTGGCCACTTTTAGATTGTAAGCCCTCAGGGGCAGGGCCCTCCTTACTATCTTGTCTTGAATTGTATTGTGATTGTAATGTCTTCCTTGTATTGTAAAGCGCTGCGCAAACTGTTGGCGCTATATAAATCCTGAATAATAATAAGTTTCCTGCAATATCATTGAATTATAGAGAATTATTAGTTATGATGATCAATATTTGTTTGGAGCTTGGAATGCTCGCTCTGTATTTAGAGCACTCTTAACTGGTTCATATTTTATCTGTCCAAGAACTGTCACATTCTGCCACACGTCAATCCTAAATACACATTGGTGAAATAATTCTGTCCTATTAGGAATTTTAAAGAACGTGGAGAGATCTCTTTAGCCAGCCTTGCTACAGAAGCCTTCCTTGCTACAGATGTGCCATGTCCCAAATACATATATATATATAAAGGATGGACACCGGCACTCAAAGGCAAGTTCAGTACGTGTTTATTAACGTACTAGTTACAAGTAGAACACTATATACAACGTTTCAGGGTCTCACAGGATCCCCTTCATCAGGCAAACAAGTGATCCGTGTACCCATCAGCTCTGAGTGCGATGGGTACACGGACTATGTCCCATATACACGCACAGATTACCACTAGCATGCTAGAAGCAGCTGCAACATTAGAATTGGCAGCCCATGTTTGTCCATTCTTAGTACAGATGATCTCAGATACGGCCCGAACCTGAGCTCCTCTGAACCCGGAAGGAGCTCCTCCTTAAAGGAGAACTATGGGGTTAGGGCTTTTCCCCATAGTTCTCCTAAGGGTAAGGGGAGGACACAAACTAATGTCCTCCCGTCACCCTAAGCTCAGTATACCGCGAGCTACAGACTTGCCTGAGCTGTACTGCTTTGACTGCAGTGGAGAAAAGTAAAAGGTTAGGATTTTGTATAGTGCTTGGCAGCGTGTCTGGATTAGAACTAGCTGTATAGAATTACAGTTTTTTGGCAGGTAAGACTGTGCACACATGTAATTCAAGTGTTTATTTAGCTGTTTGCTTACACTTACAGCTACAGTTGGAACTTTAAAAAAAGAATCTGCCACGTATCAGTAAAAGACGATAAACCAGCCGGGTCCTGCCTGCAATTACATTATTATTTCATTAATTACATTCATTCATACATTGCACTCAGCTGTTACTTGTTTTGTGCGATTATTTTCAACCCAAACTCCAGATATTACATTTTTTTGCATACTTACATTGGCCCAGCTTCGCCCAATGTAAGTATGCATATACCATACCTGATTGGCCTCTGGAGATCCTGTAGAGCACTGTAGTAGCCAGAGCTAATAAACTCTCTACAACCTTTGACTCCAACCTGCCCTCCACCACTCTCATTGGCTGATTCCATTTCCTGGTTCAGTGAGGCACTGGTGATGTAGCCTTGGCCTCACAGAGGCCTCTCGGGAAGCCTACATGACCAGTGTCTTCTTGGTAAATCTCATCTGTAAACTGCAATATCACTGGGAAAGGCGTTTTTTCCCTTGAGATGGTTGAGTGAGGCACTGGCGATGCATCCCTGGCCTTATAGATGCCTCCTGGGAAGGTTACACCACTAGTGCCTTCTTGGGAAATCTCATCTGTAAACTGCTTAATCTTACGGGATCTCAGGGAAAGACATGTTCTCTTGAGATGATGTGCACTGTTACATGTTCACATATGCCAGAGTTTCAGGAAATAAAGGAAGATGGATTCATCTGCCCTTAGTAAAAATAGCCACTGTGTTATGTGCCTGAATGGAGACCCAACTGAGAAGGGGCTACCCTAACCCGTGCACCTCTCGTCCCACACGACTGGAGGGGGTGACGGGATGTATTGACGGGGAGAGGCACAGGCATGCTTTGGACCAGTTGGTGAGTCTGCAGGACCAGGATGACAATGGGATCTCTCTAAACTGGATCAGGTAACAGGTTTGGAGCCGGAAAAGCACTGGCTAGATGAGGTGGTTCAGAGTACTGGTGGGGCAAGACGCCAAGTGGCAAGTCAGGAGCGAAGTCAGGTTCAAAGCAAGGGTCATACATAGGAAGCAGAATCTTGAAGTGTCGAAATACACATCAGGAGCAACAGGGCCGGACTGGGACAAAAAATAGGCCCGGGCATTTTAAACTGAGCAGCCCAATCATGTGACCCCCAATGGCCCCGCAGTCCAATCCAGGGGAGGGGCCAACCATTGAAGCGCAATCGAGGGGCAGGGCCAGTTGCTGGTAAGTACAGGAGTGGTACAGTATCCCTGTGTAATGCACTACATACCTGTGTAATTGACTACATACATGTGTAATGCACTACATACCTGTGTAATGGACTGCATACCTGTGTAATGGACTACATACCTGTGTATAATGCACTACATAACCTTGTAATGCACTGCATACCTGTATAATGCACTACATACCTGTTTAATGCACTACATACCTGTGTAATGCACTACATACCTGTGTATAATGGACTACATACCTGTGTAATGCACTACATACCTGTGTATAATGGACTACATACCTGTGTAATGGACTACATACCTGTGTAATGTACTACATACCTGTGTAATGGACTGCATACCCGTGTAATGGACTACATACCTGTGTAATGCACTACATACCTTTGTAATGGACTACATACCTGTGTAATGCACTACATACCTGTGTAATGGACTGCATACCCGTGTAATGGACTACATACCTGTGTATAATGGACTACATACCTGTGTATAATGGACTACATACCTGTGTATAATGCACTACATACCTGTGTAATGGACTACATACTTGTGTAATGCACTGCATACCTGTGTAATGCACTGCATACCTGTGTAATGGACTACATACCTGTGTAATGCACTACATACCTGTGTAATGGACTACATACCTGTGTATAATGGACTACATACCTGTGTTTAATGCACTACATACCTGTGTAATGGACTACATACCTGTGTATAATGGACTACATACCTGTTTTAATGGACTGCATACCTGTATAATGCACTACATACCTGTGTATAATGGACTACATACCTGTGTTTAATGGACTACATACCTGTGTATAATGGACTACATACCTGTGTATAATGCACTGCATACCTGTGTAATGGACTACATACTTGTGTAATGCACTGCATACCTGTGTAATGCACTGCATACCTGTGTAATGGACTACATACCTGTGTAATGCACTACATACCTGTGTAATGCACTACATACCTGTGTAATGCACTACATACCTGTGTAATGCACTGCATACCTGTGTAATGCACTGCATACCTGTGTAATGGACTACATACCTGTGTATAATGCACTACATTACACAGGTATGTAGTGCATTATACAGGTATGCAGTGCATTACACAGGATTTTAGGACACTGGTGGAGCATGGCAAGTGCAACTGGTGTGCCCCTGGTAGTTCTGCCACTGACTCCAAGATGCAGGGATCAGTGACGGGCTGGACGCAGGGATCAGTGACGGGCTGGACGCAGGGATCAGTGACGCGCTGGAAGCAGGGATCAGTGACGGGCTGGACCCAGGGATCAGTGAGGGGCTGGACGCAGGGATCAGTGACAGGCTGAACGCAGGGATCAGTGACAGGCTGGACGCAGGGATCAGTGACGGGCTGGACGCAGGGATCAGTGACGGGCTGGACGCAGGGATCAGTGACGGGCTGGA
>NW_017306682.1:692476-693405 GCF_000935625.1 Nanorana parkeri
TAATGGACTACATACCTGTGTATAATGGACTACATACCTGTGTATAATGGACTACATACCTGTGTATAATGCACTGCATACCTGTGTAATGGACTACATACTTGTGTAATGCACTGCATACCTGTGTAATGCACTGCATACCTGTGTAATGGACTACATACCTGTGTAATGCACTACATACCTGTGTAATGCACTACATACCTGTGTAATGCACTACATACCTGTGTAATGCACTGCATACCTGTGTAATGCACTGCATACCTGTGTAATGGACTACATACCTGTGTATAATGCACTACATTACACAGGTATGTAGTGCATTATACAGGTATGCAGTGCATTACACAGGATTTTAGGACACTGGTGGAGCATGGCAAGTGCAACTGGTGTGCCCCTGGTAGTTCTGCCACTGACTCCAAGATGCAGGGATCAGTGACGGGCTGGACGCAGGGATCAGTGACGGGCTGGACGCAGGGATCAGTGACGCGCTGGAAGCAGGGATCAGTGACGGGCTGGACCCAGGGATCAGTGAGGGGCTGGACGCAGGGATCAGTGACAGGCTGAACGCAGGGATCAGTGACAGGCTGGACGCAGGGATCAGTGACGGGCTGGACGCAGTAATCAGTGACGGGCTGGACGCAGGGATCAGTGACGGGCTGGACGCAGGGATCAGTGACGGGCTGGATGCAGGGATCAGTGATGGGCTGGACGCAGGGATCGGTGACGGGCTGGACGCAGGGATCAGTGACGGGCTGGACGCAGGGATTAGTGACGCGCTGGATTTAGGACCCACCTGAGACTCCACAGAGCCCACCTGGGGCACGGCCTCCTCTTCTACCAGTTCGGTGCTGCTGGGGCCCAGCCGCCTCCACTTCTTCCCTCTACCTTGTACGGCCGATACGAATGCAGGGGGCCCGCCCCCCCCCCCC
>NW_017306682.1:694377-769062 GCF_000935625.1 Nanorana parkeri
AGGCTGCTTGGGCCCCGCATATAAGTATCAGCCATACCCCCCTGATGGCAGCCCTGCCTGTGTCTCCTCTAAGTTTGGCTCCTGTGCCTATCCCACCCTCCCCCCTGTCCAGCATGGGGTCGTGCAGCTCCTATCACTGTGCTAGTGATTCCCCCTCCTCCTCCTCCCTGTCAGCTTACCTTCTCCTCCTGGACTCCGTTCTGTGATTTTCACAGGACAGCGCGGGTCCTGCATAGTTCTCGCAGCTCCGTCTGTCAGCTGGTGACGGGGGCGGGACGATCTTCCGCGCTCTGCCTGGCTGACTGGCCGCTCTGTGCTTCTGATAAACAGAGCACTCAGAGCCGGCCATCGGGCATAGCGGACCGGCCCGAACACAATCAGGCTGATTGTGTTCGGCCCGGCCCACCGGGCAAGTGCCCGGTTTGCCCTATGGCCAGTCCGGCCCTGAGGAGCAAGGTCAGGAATCACAAGCCAGGATCATATACAGAGCAGAGAGTCCAGGTACCAAGTCAGAAGGAGGGGGCGGAGTCAATGGTCACAAGCCAGGTTTAAACACAGGAGATCAGGAACGCAGGAACAGAACACAGGGCACACAGGGACAAGCTGATGACCACTCAGCAACTTGATCATGGCTTCTGTCAGTTTAAATAGACAAAGCATACTCGCTAACAAGTGTGCGACCGGTGCTAACGTACGTGCGCTATTGCGCTGTGCGCTTACGTTTATGTGCCAAAGTGTGTTTGCCCGTAGCTTTGAACATAAGATTGCATGCACATGTGCAACAGTGTCTTTGAGCAGGTACCAGCTTGCAGGTAAGTCTCTGTGAGACACTGTGAGAAGACTGGGGAAGAAAAGAGAAATAAGGAATGCAAAGAATACAAAGACGGCAATTATCTAAAAGTATCTGTTTGTAGATTGTCATTACTAGTGAAGTTCCTCTTTAAGTTGTCAATAAAGAAAGTAGCAGTTTGCAAAATGTCCATTAGCTGAATATCATCGGCTTATGAAAAAAATGAAAGCTCATAAATAAATATGCGAGGAAGCCTTCAATAATAATAAAACCATTAAGTAAAATGCAAGCCTTCCCATTGGCTAAGCTGAGTTCCTTTAATTGCATTTGAATAGACTTGGTGTTTTGAAAGCCTCTCCATCATTAATGCGAGCAGTATGTGCTTGTGTTGCCCTGCCCGTGAGAGATTACAATCTAGTAGGAGGGGTAAGTGATACAAAGGGTAATAATTGTTTGGGATGAGTTAATGGAAGAAGTTAAAATGACAGTTATTATGTGGAGGTGGAATAGGCTTCCCTGAAGAGAATAGGTTTCTCTTCAGGGAAATTGGAGATAGCTGGATAGGTTGTGGTAGGGATTTCCAGAGGATGGAGAGGCTATGGAGAAGTCCTGGAGGCGAGCATGGGAGGAGTTGATGAAGGAAATGGAGAGCAGGAGGTCTTGGGAGGAGCGGAGCTGTAGATGGCTTTGCATGTTGTTGTTAGCATTTTTATTTTTATTTGTTGGGCAAGTGGGAGCCAGTGGAGAGCTTGCCAGAGAAGGGCGGCAGGCCCTGAACTCTTGGTAAGGTAAATGAAGATTTGCTCTGTTTGAATCAATGCACCATTACAAACCTTTAAAATCACTTTTGTTGGTTATTTCCCATCAGTTTCCTTTGGTACTTTTTGGAATTGAAGTTTTCAACAGACATGAGGGCAGTTTTTATTGCATACAGGCAAAGGAACCACATTGAATGCATGTAGCCAGGCTTAATGAATAAATTGCAATTGGAAACATATTTAACAATTTCTTACGCCTCTGTTTACTATCTCTTGAAGGCGAATTTTATATGTTATCATGTTATGAAGCAATATCAAACATCCAGAGCTACCAAATTGCAATGTATTCGTTTTTAACCAAAGAAACTGAAAATATTTAGCAACTGTTCAAGCATTCAGGAAGCAAGAGGAAGGCGGAAACCTTAATCACCAATATATGACATCCTAGGCTCGATCTCATGGCCATATTATGACTCTTGTGGTCCCTCAGTGCTGCCCCCTCCCCGAGGCTTCCTCTTTACCCGAAACCCCTTTTACACAACAGTTTTACCTGCACAACAGTTTTGTTATATGCTGAGAAGAGCGCAGGTGAAAGACCTATAGGGAAGTTATACTTCCATTAAACTTCCCCCCTTTTTAATAGAGTATCTAGGGAGTATCTACCGTGTTTCCCCGAAAGTAAGACATCCCCCGAAAATAAAACCTAGCGCTATATAGGCTTTTGTCTAGGCTTTCCTGTTCATTGCTGGAACCGCATCACCATGCATCACTATGCATCGCCATGCATCATCATACATCACCATGCATCATCATACATCACCATGCATCATCATACATACCCATGCATCATCATACATACCCATGCATCATCATACATCACCATGCATCATCATACATCACCATTCATCATCATACATCACCATGCATCACCATGCAGTGCTTGCATACACAATCTTTTGTCCTGGTTTCAGCCTCACAATGTGAAGATGTTTTCATGAGTGTAACCATTGTGTTTTAGATGGATTTCTTAGGCAACGTATAGTAATTTTAAATGTATTTTATTTTCAGATTCATTATGGAGAAAAAAAGATAAACATTTCAAAATTGTTGCTTTATAGCAAAGTAAATATGAAATAATGCATTTTTGTATTTTTACCCAGTAGATAGAGCTCTTTGCTCTTTTTACAGGCCTTACAGGATCTCCTTTGCTGAAAAATACACATTTTTTACAGATCTCTATCATTTTAGGATTATACTCAGGCGTTAAATCTTAAATATACATTCAAGTACCTCAACTATTAACAAAAATGTATCTTATTTGTGCATCACTGGGCTGTAGATCCCCCAAATCATCTCTGAATTGGTACTGACACTGTCCTTCCTTCTGGAGGGTGGCTACTTTTGTCCCCATGGTTTTAAGATTTTACTCCTGAGTTTAGTATCACTTTAAGCTTACATTTTTTACAGACCTAATGGGGCCTTTAGTGTGAGGTTTCAGTAAGAGATATTGATCACTGTGTTGCTTCTTTAGCTAACCAGTAGTGCTCTGGAAATCCTCTGTCGTGTAATAAATGTCTATATGTAAACAAAAATTGTATGAAATACATACAAAAAACACATATACAAATTGACATATAGTAAAAACAGATATAAATCTTCTGTTTAAAACTTACAGTATAAGTTTAAAATAAATTGACCCCAAACCATCATAGTTTCCCATTGTATATTGTATAGTAAGCCCAGTGGTCGACAGGTTTGGGGAATCTCTATAATGCAAGAACTAAAATGTACATTGCCTACAAGTTTATTTTACGCAGTTTCCTGAAATGCTTTCCATTGTTTTACATTCACAAGTGTGGACTAATATGGTGAATTACATTGTTAGTCTACAATCCATTCTTCTTTAGGGGGTGGAGGGCAGGGACCATCATCTTGAATCTGGACTTTCTCTGTCCTCTCCCTGAAAAAAAACAAGAATCATAACTTGGCTGTATGACAAAAACGCGTAGTTCTACGGAGAGTTCTAAAGAGAGATCAGCAAAACATTATTCCTAATTATTTGGTTGTCATTTCCCTGTGGCATGGTTCAATTCAGTAACAAATAAACCATTTTCACGAAGTTGGTGGAGAAAGTTGGTTGGAAAAGGGAATATGTCCACCCAAAACTTATATCTTGATTTTTGGTAAATGCTGGAAGTATACAACCCGAAAAGTTGGTAAACTTGCTATGGCCATTATGAGCACTCTAGCTCTTCCTATCGTACTATTGGATATTATTAAGAATGCAGCTGGAAAACCTGGAACACACAAAGTTGGATGGGAACACCCAATACATATCAGATTCATTAAATTATGTACTGAATTTTAAAAAGTGAGGTCATGTTTTTCTTGGGCCTTGCCCCAGCCTGGGTATGGCCAGAAAAAGTAAAGGGAGATGGCTACCAGTATAGAGCTTCTTAGAGAATGTTCTACTATGGAAGATAGCTTCCTGTATGGAGCATATTTAGAAAATCTTTTGTGGAAGATTGGCCGTAGTTCTCTTTTGGGTGACAGGAGGACGAAAAATCAGCATATAGCGCCCCCCCCTGCTGACCTGAGGGAGCCTAGGCTCTGTTTGGGAGAGCTGGCTGTACCCCCCTATCTGCGGCCCTGTGTTCAGCACTGGAATTCTATCATGTGTACAGCACTTTTTGCTATTTTTGCATAGAGTTATAATTGCATTGCATTTTGCTTTGCAAAAGATTTCAAAGTCAGCGGACCATCTTGAATGACCAAGTCAGCACTAAGCAGTCCTGATGCTACTTCAAGAAACATCATTCTGCAATGGACTCTGAGGGCGGATAATATAGAACATGTGCCTGTTTGCTTTGTAGCAGAAACTGTTAATGGGTCAGTATTGTGCAATTTAATGTCATATTGTCTTAGGGTTACGTTTGAGATGTGTTTACTGTGCATTAGCCTTGCATTTCCTAAGTATTTACATACATGTGCCATGCATTCATTTTGACTGTATAGAGGGATAAAAAGAAAAGCATAAAGAGATCTTGAGCTGAGATGGCTCATATGGCTTAAAAAAAAAATCAAAAACTTACCCTTGCAGTGAGGCTTCTGCTACACTCCAAGGCTTAAAGGAGAACTATTAGGGTTAGGGCTTTTCCCCATAGTTCTCCTAAGGGTAAAGGGAGGACACAAACTAGCGTCCTCCCGTCACCCAAAGCTCAGTATACCGCGAGCTACAGCTCGCAGTATACTGAGACGCCGCAGTTGAAACGGATCCCGACAATTATGTCTGGATCCACCCAGCTGTGTGAGTGACAGCTGGCTCTGCCTATCTAGAGGCAGAGCCAGCTGTACCCGTCCCCTCCCCCATCTGTTCCGCCAGTCAGCGCTGGAGGATTGGAGCGGGTAATCCAGCCACTCCCCTGTCACGGCTCTCTGCAGTGCTCGCTCACCTCCCGATCTACTGAGCCGACGTGTGACAGTTTCATTGTCACAGGTCGGCTAGAACTATGAGGTGAGTGAAAATCACTCACCTAAAAGTTCTCCATTATGTCCCCCTCGGTCCACCTTGGCTACTAGACCGGTCCCTAGAGCCTTCTGTACCCTGAGCTCCACAGTCTATGGACCGCTAACATCATCATGTCTTATGCAGGTCCATTGGATCATGAAGTAAGGGAAGACCTCACCATACAGACAGTAAAAGAGTTTTTGACAAGTTACATAATCTAAAAAAGTTTGGGATTTGTTTCAATTATAGCTGCAGTTATTTTGTTAATGGTATGATTTTTATCAAAGCATTTTTTAAAAGAATTATTTTTATTGAATACTGTAATTGAAAATCAGGGAGAGATTTTCTTATAATTTGAGTGCTTTTGGGCAACAGACGGACAGTGACAAATGGCAATGAGAAGGTTATAGGAAATGATGGTATCATCAATGGGGTGGAGGCTTGAGATTTCCAAACACATCCAGAGTCATAAATGGCACTGCTGACAAGTGACGATTATAGACATTCTTTCTTTACCATTATGTATGTTTTTTGTTCATAGGTACCAATCAGAATTACGGTGTGTCGTAATAGTGGTACAATTCAGGAAAATAGGTATTATCTTCTACTCTTTCATTAATCCAAGTGACAAGAAACAGCCTATGCATTTCCAGGTTTAAAGTTTGTTGTTGTCACCAGACCTGGAATAGACTGGAATTTAAAAAAAAGGCTTCAGATGTACTTTAACTGTTTACTCATATGCAAATATTAGCATGTCTGCTTGTGCAGATTATGCTTGCCACTTAGTAGTTCAGTAAAGTCATTCCTCTCTTCCACTGGAAATCTATCAGTCAAATGTTACACTCCCTATGTGTCTCATTCATTTTATCTCAGCAGTTATTTAGCAAGAATGCTGGTTATATTCCCTGATATACAGGTATAAGCAGCAGCTAGAGGAGCCAATGGTCACCAATGAAAGAAGAAAGGTGAATCTCCCCAACCGAGACATAGACTGCTACAAAAACTCCATAGAGGGCCTCATCCTTCCCCACTGTGTCCAAAACTAACAGAAATCTTTTCCTTTACATTCACATGCTATACAAATAGACCTGATTTGATTGGATGCATGCATGCCCTAAAATCCTTGCGATCGGTAATGCAAGGGCATTTTTCGAAATGGACACATTGCATTATTTAACCCTTCACTTTCTCTTAACCAGATATATTATGTCATGAGAACACCATGACTATAATTGTTTCCAAGCTAGCAGATGATGTACTCTACCACGACCATTTCCGCCTGAATGATCCCACGTGTCTGCTTACCTCCAACAGCACCCACCTCGTAGCCAGTGTTGGATATAACTCTTGCGGCACAGAGATTGAGGTAATATAAAGAAGTCATTTCTGTCTTTTAGCAGAATTGCACTTGTTAAGTCTTTTGTGTTGTTGGTGCTGTTCAATTGCAGTTGTAAGATCAGATAGTTTTAAACACTTATGCAACTATTGTTATAAGGTTTTATTCACACACTCCATTGCAATTCATAGTCAACAGTTCAATGATTCATATTGTTAAAATTTGAGTTCAAATTTCTTTAATTCTAAAAATTATAGTATGACATGTTTAACAATAGAATGCCAGCCCGTAGCTTATCAAAGTCAATTGAAGGGATGGAGGAGCAAAGCTGCTACCTTGTCTGGGACCCCACTCTACCCTAATCATTCTCTGCTTCTGACAATGTTTTTATAGCTGCCAATGCCCACCTACCCTGGTGACAACCACTCCCTCCATGTATCCTGGTGTCACAGGGACAGTAAGTGAGTATACTGGGGGCACAAACCCCCCCAAAAAATCTGACAGAAATGTCAACTTTTCCCACTTCATAAATAAATTGGCTTTAATGCTTCATGAATTTTAGAAAAGCAGTTTAGATCAGTAGAAGAGATGTTCCAATTTTAATTTGATAGTAGATCACAGTAGTTTGAAGCTAACCTCTGAAATTGTAATTTTATTGCACATTGGGTATTTTCAGCTTCCTTGCAGAGAGAGGACAATGGCCATCCTCTTGAATTTGGACCTGCTCAGTCCGCTTTCTGGAAAATATGAGTGAGAATTATAAAAAGGCTTTATGACAAGCAATGTACCTTTTAACCAAAAAAATTAAATTGTAATAACTTGATGTCCTTTTGTTGGGGTGGGGATAGAAAATAAAGAACAATAGAAAGTAAAGTGTGTGGAGTTATGGAAGAAATCTGCTATATCATCATGTAACGGACCTTTACACTCAAAAATCAAATTCTACCAATGCATCCCTCTATGTATGATGAATAATAATAACATAGACACGTCAGGTGTAAAATGCTGTGATTCTGAAATACTTACACTTGCAGAGCATTCAGTTCCTGCTTTGAAATTGCAAAATGACTTCAGTTTTGGAAAACAATGCATACTGGGATTGCCTTGTCATCAGCAGAGCATTGCTGGGAAATCTCATTTGTAATCTCAGGAAATCTCAGGGAAAGGCACTTTCCTCCCCTGAGATAATGTGCATGGTCACATGTCCTAGTCACATGCCTAGTCACATGTACCAGAAATCCAGGAAGTAATAGGAAAACTAGTAATCTGCCCTTAGTAAACATGGCCACTGTCAGGAAACTGGGGAGGAAAAGAGGTATGCAAAGAATACAAAGCCGGCAATTATCTAGAAGTATGTGTTTGTAGATTGTCATTAATAAAATTTTTCTAAAGGTAAATTTGTTGTTATTTTAAAGATATGAGTAAAGGTCTTCTTTAACCTCCCTGGCGGTAATCCCGAGTCTGGCTCGGGGTGAATTTTCAATGCTAGGAGCGGTAACCCCGAGCCAGACTCGGGGCTGCAGAGAAAAGTGACACTCACCTTGTCCCTGCGATCCCGCGGCGTCCTCTGCTGTACGCGGCCCGAAAACGAAACTAAAAGTCAGATGCCAGCATCTAACTTTTATTTTCGTTTTTTGGCGTCACAGCCGGCGGGAAATTCAAAAGTGAAAAGTTGTAATGTTGTACACAGAATACGCACAATACAATGTAATCTGCTATGATTACACAAAAGGACCAATGGCAGTTGAGTAGCAGAAGGTCAAGACAACGCAGGCTCTCCATTTTTAAAGAAGAACTCTAGTAAAATACAAAAATTACGCTACCTGCGCGCTGCAATGGTTGGGTAAACTTTTTGTCTAGGGGACTCAACTAAAGCAGTTTACCCACCTGATCCTCGGTCCCGCATTAGTTGGCACTCACCTCTCCCCTCCTCTGCTCTGGCTATGGAATGTGGTTAAGCATCTTCACGTCTAATGCAGGTCAATGGACCTGCATAAGATGCGATGGTGTTAGCAAGGTACTTAATCCTTGCAGTTTGGGGGTAGCTCTAATAATGCAAGGATATTTTTTTCTTCCCTTTTTGAAGGCTGCTGCTGCTTATTGGGTCCATTTTTTACCAGGAGCCCCAGCGACCTTAAAAAAACCCTTAACTTTTCCTTTGCTCCTGTGCTGCTCTTCCATTGCAGCCACCACACAATACCCTGCTCAACTGGAAATGGGGGAGCATGTGACCTCTTTCCATGATTTAGTTATCTACCCTAGGCCTGAACGTTGCACATAATAGAGGGGATGATATCATCACTCCCTGTAAGCTCCAACACAATTACTTTACTAGCTCACTCGATCAGATTAAGCTTGCTGGTTAAGTTAATTACTACTGAATTCTTCTCTGTCATGCTGGTTCAGTGGCTTCAATTCGTTTGGAGTTGAGGTATGCAGAGCAGAGGTTCTGACATTATTCTGATTTCACTGACTGCACACTTGATCTGCAGCTGTCATTTTCAATTCCAACCCTAAAGGAGATCTTTTTATCAAACCATATAGAGATCCATTTGGTTATAGTATCTTTTGAGTCCAATCAAATCCCTATCCCATTGTAAACCCTGATGAAAAGGAAGTGTTGTTGCCCCCGAAATGTGTTAGGTGTTTTTTGTTTTGAATTGTGAACAATTAAAGGAACGTTTGGACTCTTTCACCCTTTGGTTTGCCGCCCTTTATTGCTGAATACTGAATCACTTCTGGTTGTCCAACAAGGGAGGCCTTTTCTGTTTTGTTTGGGAGCTGCCAGTGAGCCTTTTTACAAACTTTCCTGCATCTGAACGATTTGAATGAGCACAGAATTCCCACCGCCTCTCAAACCTGTTCCTTTGGAGTACACGCTTGATCCAGTCAGTGATTCAGAAATTGTTGAAGCAAGAGACAGCCAGCCTCTTTAGAAAGCTATCACTAAGACGCATTTATTTTAGCACAAGTTGCATTTATAGCAGGGTGGGGACAGCCTACAAATTCTTCTTGCATTCCAGTTTAAAAGACCATCTAGTCTGCATGTTATCATCTGGGCTTTCTCAGATCATAAGTATCCATTTTACCAAGAGTATATCCTACCATTCTCACTCACCTGTTCTCCATGCAGAGGGCACACTCATTGCCATAGGTGTAACCGTCTGTTGCACAGATTGGTTTATACTCATATGCACATGGACCATCACTGTACCTAGAACACAAAGGCTGAACTGGTGTTAATACACTTCACCAACAGTAATGCAAGTTTGAAAAAATCTTGTTTCTTAGTTTTTAATTATATTAATAGGGGCAGCCATGTCTTCTCATTACATTTGCTGGCCTTGCTTCCTGCCACTTAGTCGTGCTTTACTGCTCTGTCTCAGCTGATTCAATAAAAAATGTACTTCCTCTTCCTGTGCACCTGATATCTTTTAAGAATAGTTATGAATGGGCCGCGTTAAACCAATGCATACTAAGGTGTATGTCGTAACACACCGCAGAGGTGTGAATCCAGTCTTAACATGTACCTCTAGCATGCCGCACAGTAGTGGCTTTGCAAAATAATTTAGCTAAATTCATCAACACAAATAAAAACATTCTCCTTTAATTCTACCTTATACAAGAAGAAGTGCTCAAATCACCCCCTAGGGTCAGCGGTGTACTTGGGAGGGTGGGGGGTCCACCACTGGTGCAGCTATTTTGCTCTGGGGCTGGACCCCCCCTCCCTCCCATCAGATGCACATTGCTGTGTTGGCCCGGGCTTTGCAGGACCACCCATGACAGCCCTGGCAGCACAAAGCCAAGGAGAGGCTTCCTAACCTCCTCCTTGGCTCTGATGTGTCACAGGACACTGCCAAGGGGAAAATTAGGAAGACAACAGTCACTCTGCCGGGAGCTGCTGTGTCCAAGATCTGAATGTTGGGGAATTTTGCTGGTGAAATGGGTTTTGTAAGCGTGGGGGTTTTTTCTAGTAATGGATTTTGCTTTAGGAGGAGGATTTTTGCTGGTGGGAGGTTTAGCTGGTGATTGTCCTTGATGAGGGGTTTTGCTAGGGGAGGGCTTTTGTTTTGATGGTTGGGGGATTGTTGCTTCGGGGGAGGAAAGATACGTTTTTGGCCATCTATTGTCACAGTTGCCTGTTTGTTGTCTGCATGTTGTCACGATTACTTTTTTTTTGTCTTCATATTGTCATGATTGTTTGTTTATTGTCACAATTACCAGTTTGTTGCCCCCATATAGTCACAGTTTCCCATTTCCATTTATCTATGTTACCCGCATATCATTTTTCTGCATTTGTCTTTTTGCTGCCAGGATATTGTAACAGATGACTTGTTGTTCTCTGTGTATTGTCCATTGTATTGTCAGGATTGCCATTGTTTGCCTATATATTGATATATTGTGAAGTTTCTCACCTGTATAGGATAATATTTCTATGTTATTTAGCATGCAGGTATTTTTTCCTTTCTTCCCGTTTTTGCTTTTAAAACATTTAATTTTATTTTTTTAACCAACATAATTATATATAAAACGTTCAGTTCATTCACTCATTCTCACTGTTGACATATTTTCTATCCGTTATTAGTATTTATTTAATTCCATGATTACTACTGATAATAATTTTGACTTATATTGGAGATTGGGGGGAGTTAAAAAATAATCCACCCCAGGTGTCAGTACGCCAGTGCCTCGCCTAACCTTTAACTGGTTACTGAGGTCTGTATCAAGTAACGGATTAAAAGTGAAATTGGTTTATAACTGAACATTTTATTGACTTTTTACAAGTAACATTTTTCACTCCTTTAACTTACCACTCGGGGCTTCTTCTCTCTCGGTGCTGAAAAGGCCAGACCTGCAAGAAGAAAATATGCAATCTAGTTTTTTTCCTGGTATATTAATTTATTCCTTCAGACATATCAGAAAAGTTTTGAACACATTCCCTCAGAGAGAGAGGGGGGGGGATTATATTCTGGGAATTAAAATCATTATTTTTATATTAACCCCTTTCACAAAGTGTTTTAAAAAAACCTTGAAGAAGATAAGCCAAACTTGTCCTTATGGCAGCGCATCTACAGCTTTTACTAGCAAACCAAAGTGCTCCTACATAGCTAGCATTGGACAAAATGTGCTTTCAGTCATCTCAGGTATTCCTCATAAATTTGGTGCTAAAGGTCCAACTATAGCCAAAGCTTTTCATGTTTCGGATTGAGTGGGGAAGGGTGACACATCTCTCAGGTTTCTATTGCTGAGCCCCAATTGCGAGACTTCTCCTCTCTTCCTGTCTGCCTCTGTTCGTACAGAACGAACATTCACAGAGCAAATGGCTCTGTGAATTGTTTAGGAACAGACTCCATTTCATCAAGGTAACACCTACCGATCATCTATGGAAATCCATTTCATACAAAGTTGTTGTTTTTTTCGTTTACCTCATGTTGGGTGCATCAATGGTCCATTGGCATTAAAATCAACTACTCTATTCCATGATGTTTAATATTTACCATAACAACTGTTATTTTTAGCAGTGACAGCCAATGAAAGCTGAGAATAGCCCCATCACTGAAATTAATAACCTTTTTTGAGGTATAACACGTGTTACTATTGAGGGAATTGAGTCTGATCTGCAGGTCCATTGGCATAAAACTCTATTCACTATTCTATAAATATTAATATTGGCTATAACAACTGTTATTTTTGGCAGTGACAGCCAGTGAAAGGTAAAAATAGTCACACCACTGAAAATAACAATATGGGGTACATGTGCTATACTCGACTGAATTGAGCCTGAGTCTGATCCGGTATTTATGGGTCAGATTGGATGACATGAAAGAAGATCCTTGCTGCACTCCTTACCGGGATTCCCATATGGATATACAGGTGGGTGCTCGAAATAACTGCGGATGGCGCCTCACCATCATTATCTAATTGAAGAATGTCTCCAGCACACCAAACCGATAATTACAGCAAATCAGTGTTCATTTATTGATGTATGCTGTCTCTCGTTTGCAAGCGCTTTCAAGGTCATGCAGGGTCCCCTTCATCAGACTCAGAGATGAGCCTAATCAAGGGAACCCGGCATGGCTTGCAAACGAGAGACAGCATACATCAATAAATGAACACTGATTTGCTGTTATTATCTGATTGGATGACATCTCACATTCATGTGTAGACTTAGTCCAACTTATCCTGCAAACATAAGTGGGAAGAGGAGAGAGTAACCGACCACAACTCTTCTCCTTGTCTTTAACTACACAGACAGATCAAGATCACATGACCAGATTCACCAAAATTTACATAGCCTAATTAAATGTGGATAATAGTAGATAATAGAGTAATGTCACTCAACCCAGCAAATTTAAGTAATTCAATTCATATAGTGTTTAGCTATTTATTTTTATCTGATTTGAGTATATTGTATATACATACATCGGACTCATTGTGTCAGGGGAACATATTCTGCTGACACCGTGAGCCCTGACATCTTGTAACTTCTAAGAATTATTTCTAGTGATTATGCCATCTCTGAGACTTACCATTTGCAACACCTGAGCCCTGAAGAAGGGGGAGATTTTGTGAGCCCCCTGAAACACATTGGCTGTTTTGTGTTATCCTGTTATGAACAAATATTAATAATAAAAGATTTTTGACTCCTGGACCTTTTGTTTGGTGCACGTTGTAGAAATGGCATTATCACAGCAGTCTTTGTTTTTCCAAGTTTCCCTGTAACTTAGATGTATTACCTGGTGATCCTACTAGTGAGTCTGATGTTGTTCAGCTTCCTTTAATAGACCAAGCTGTCTGGCAAAAGTGGAAATTAAAGAAATAAGGCAAACAATTTACCACTGACAGGGGTGCTTACAATGGTCAACTTTTAGTTACATAATAAATCCTTTATCCCAAAAGGAAAAAAAAAACTGTTATTGTGACTGTTTAAAAAGTGTTAGCTGGAGTTTGGCTTTATTTTGTTGTCATCTTTGTAAAGTCATTTAAATCCACTAGTCCATCTAACACTACCCTCTCCATGGGATGGCAATGCTGCTGTCCACGGGTGGTTATGTTGCACCTCCATATATATTGTATATACAGTGGAGGAGTGAGTGTAGCCCCCTAAAAAAGGAAGTGACAATGCAGCCACTACATCTAAGGATAGGTAGGCTGCAATAGATAGCATTATTGTTTATTAGTTGTGGTTAGAATGAAAAAAGATTAATAATATTTGCTATCTGTGTTCTTTTGCGGACAGTTAGAGGGGTGGATTTCCCCAACAAGGACCCAGACAACAATCAAGACCTTACAGAGTCTACCCATTCCCCAATCTATGAAAAACAAAAAAAAGCCTCTACTTATACTTTAAAGGAGGTTTCCACCTTCCTGTCTACAACTTCCTGTGTACAGCTTTTGCCTTTAAAATTGATTCTTGTCCCTTTTACACTATATTAGGAATTGATGGCTCTCAGGTGGTTTGCTGGTATACAGAAGCTCTTACCTGAGACAAGGCAGATGACCAAAACTTTGAGCATGAAGGAATTCATGTTGACCAGTGCAGATCAGCGCAGCTAAGACAAAACCCCTTCCTGTATTTGCCGTGTATTTGTACAGCTCTCCTTCCTTATCTAAGCATGATAAATCTACTGAAACAATTACCCTGAAAACTGATAAATGTATTTTTATGACTTGCAGAGGTCATGTTTAACAATGAGCGACATTACGCTGCAACATTATGTTGTTGTGTCAGTTATCTGCAAATAACGTTATCTGCAAATAAATGCGGAAACACAATGAAGAATTATATATATTGCCTTCAATCAATGTTATATTTAGACGGATTACCTCTCTTGTCTTGTGTTTTCAATTAATAGGAATTGTATAATACATACTATACCATGAGCAATGCCTGGGAGAAGTAATAAGGGGCCGATATGAAATCTGACTGATATTCTCTGAAGGCACCAGTGATCTCAAAGAGCCAATTGCATGAAAGGTGACTTTTCCTGGAGGGAAAGAAGTAATGGTCAGTTTACCTAAATTGAGTAGGAGCTGCAGAGAAATCTCAATCAGCAGAGTTTTAGTAAACCTTCATTATACTTCACCATATCCTCCATGCTCGGTACTAGACACAGTCAAGGGGAGCAGATATGATTGATTTTGTTTCCCACTCAGGGCTGGCGTTCTTCATACCTATTTTCTCCTTATTGGTCAATAACCACCAACCACAATGGTTAATATTATCGTGTTGCAGAGTAAAATAACATAATTGTCATCAAAAATTAATATATACATCTATAGATAGATGGATAAGTAGATGGATAAGTAGATGGATAGATAGATAGCTAGATAGATAGATAGATAGATAGATAGATAGATAGATAGATAGATAGATAGATAGATAGATAGATAGATAGTTACTCCCCATTCATTGTAATTACACAGTGGCGAACTCCTAGCAAGCGTCCATTGAATAAGCCTGCAGCTTGTGACAGACATATCCTGTATTTTGTCAAATGCAATTGATGTTATACATCTAAAGGTTCTGAAGGATATTTGTGTTGGAAATTATACTTTTTATTAGGACAGAACTATTAGAGCCCTTTTACACAGGCTTTCTGATCATGTCCGTCTGTCATCTTTTGGCTGGATCTGATCGGAAACCCAGTGTTAGTCTATGGACAGCCGAATCTAAACAGATGGGTGTCTGTTTACATCCTGGATCCAGCCAGGTCCGGAAAAACAAATGGTTCCGTTTCGCCAGACCTGATTGTGCCGGATTGGACGTAAGCTGATTCCCCATAAACCAACATTCAGTGCAGTAATGCTGAACTGCCACGGATGTGACAACAGTGACATCCATTCCGATCAGCAGGGAATCCCTGCACAGATCCCCTCCTGATCTGATTGTGTGAAAGGGCCATGTTGAATCTATAATAAAATATGTTTTAACATTTTACTAATCTTGTAGTGAGAACCAAGTTCCTTTAAAGCCCCCCCTTCCCCACCCCCTCCCCAGGCCTCTGCATACCTGGGGGTGGTAAATAATCATTTGATCTATGGTGAACATACAAGTTTATTGGGCTGTGGAACACGTTCTCACTCCTACTAACTGCCGATATTGAAATTCATTCTGTCATTTTTATTGCCAATCGATGCAAAATGCCTGATAAATTTTGCAGAACTTCCACCACTATCTCTACCTGAGGAATGTAGGTGCAACAACATCATCCTGATTCTAAACCTATATAAAATGACTACAATCAGTGCAAACCTTTACATTTTGAATATCATAATGTAAGAAATCCCAAGGCCCAAATAAAAATAAGCGTTTCTATGTAATACCAATATGTGATGGGTAGATTGGAAGAAATATGATTAGCCAAAAGTATATATGTGTGCCACGGACGTGAATAGAATTGTAATTGGGCTTCTCTGAGACTAGTGTAAATAAAAGACATTAGTTCGTTAGCATGCTAATATGCCATGCAGATCTCAACCTTTTGGTATATGTGAGGTTTTTGCCTTTCTGAGATCAATGGGCACACTGATATGTCAAAAGGTACAACTTTGATGTGACATGATGTGCTAGTTCCGGTACCTCTTCTCCTGGCGGTGGGTGGTCAAAGACCATTTGCATCAATACATTGTGAATGGCGGCACTATGCTTATGGGACAAGGCCATGACACCCTGCATTCAGTCTTGCTTTAAGCCTGTGACACACAAGCAGCGTGGAGCGGTGGTGTGTGGACCTTCGCGTGCAGTGTGTCATGTCATTGTCATGTGTCATGCGAGAGCTCACGCAGCTGAGCGTGCTGAGATGAAAAATGTCATCTTCAGCCCATCGGCTCGCGCGTACAAACCCGTGCGTCAGGATGTGAAATCCATATGGTTGTTACGTGCGAGCCTATTGGCTGAAGATGCTGTCTTTCATCTGGCCGTGCTAAGCTCACACACTGCCTGCGAACCTCCATGTCTGACCGCTTTGCTCTGCACGGCTTAGCATGCAGTGTGTCAGGGGCCACTCTTCTAGTTGGCGTGACACTGATATCATTCATCTAGGGTTGCTGGTATAAAGATTTCCTGTACTCCTTAGTGTCATCTAGGGGTGCTACTATAGGAATTTCCTATGCTTCTCAGTGCCATCCAGGGGCGATAGTGCCCTGCAAAAGGCATCATCCCAGCTATATGCCAGTTAGAGGTTTTACACATAAACCTGTGTTTATCTGGCCTATTGATATATTTACATGTGAAATTGTTTATCTCATGTAATAAATTGTACTTTTAACAGGTTCCTCATTTAATACATTCTAAACACTATTATGTGATAACATTATCAGGGAGAATGTTATCACACATTATCATGTTATTGTATTGCAGGAATTCCAGTCCCAGCACAAAGATAATAAGCCATTAATCTGTCAATGTTGTGCTATACACATATATATATGTATATAAAAGGTCGGTGCTGCATCATCCAGTAGACTCAGTTGAGCCAGTTGAGCAGAGATGGCAGGACAGGAAGTGCTGATTCTCTGTGTGTCGGTCATCACGGCTGTACTAGGGACCCACATGCAGGGTGGGTCGTTGTCATTCAGAGCACGTGAGAAGTATTCCACTGGATGGGTGGTAAGAGTTCCTGATTTTGATCAATGTAATGTATATATTTTATATATATCTATATACATATATATACATATATAGATATAGATAGATATAGATATATATATATATATACATGTTTATATATATATAAGGTTTTCAAATTTTAAAATGAGGTTCACTAAAAATAAAATTGTCATCATAGAAATGAACCGGGAAGGAAAGGGGCTCGGTAAGTATTACATTGCTGGTATACCCACTGGCTTCAAGACCTTCTGAAACCCTTATTCTTATTAAACATATCCTAGCTCAGGGATTCCAAGGTATGAAGTCAGTGGGTCAGCATTACATCCAGCCAACTAGCATTTTTAGAAGAAGGGATCAGTAACGACAATGTCCGTGGGGTTTTTTTGTGACAAGTTTCCTTTGGGATGCTCGTTTTGTAGTTATTATTGTAATATTTACCAGTAATTGTTTTTTATTTTGCTCCATAGCTGTTCCATATGTTAATAATTGTACATCATGTACAATTTTTTTTATTATTCTTAAGTGGCTAATCAGTATTTCACATCGGAATTCTGCTAAACAGCTGCTGAGATGTAATAATTTGCATGATAAGCCACATAGTGTATCTGCTGTTTCAGATCTAATCAGACCCATATGATTGCACTGAGAAATGGGTAACTGTGAAATGAAATCACCATATAACACTAATAAAGACAAAGCACAGTACAGTACTTGCAGTATGTACAAGCATATGTGGTTTTCCCCATGTACACATATAATTATAAAGTATACATAAGCGTCATGACACTAAGCTGTACTTTAACCACCTTTGCTATTTAATCTAAGAATGATTTTGTTATTTGGGTATTTTCCCACATACTGCCTAGTTGTACAGTTTCAGAACCAATTTTGATTTCTTCACATAAAAGCGTTATTCAGCTATTTTAAAATGTATTTTAAGTCAATGTATTTTGCTTTGCTGGTGTTTGTAAGAGTTGGAACCTCTGGCAGGTTTTTATTCTTGTCTTGTCTCCTCCACTGTACATTGTCACCGGGATAGAAAGTGATGGGAAAATCAAAGTTTTACAGTTGTCATGAGAGGGGAAATCTCCCAAAGGGGACACTTGTTCTGGTGACAGTGTCACCATGGAATTTCTCCTCCCCTATGGCACATTACATTCACTTCACCCCACCGCTCCTTTTTTCAAATCACACAAGTCATAGCTTTAAGGCTTTGCCAGCTTTTCTTCACTTGAAAACCGAACACTCTAGCACTGTGCTGCAATTTGTTTTTTTGGAGAATATGCAGGAGAAAGCGAGGAGAGACAGCCAGGAGAGAGAGGAGAGATGGCCAGGAGATGGCTAGGAGAGAGAGGAGAGACAGCCAGGAGATGGCCAGGAGAGAGAGGAGAGACGGCCAGGAGAGAGAGGAGAGACGGCCAGGAGAGATTGAGGAGGGAGAACGAAGAGAGAAAGCCAGTAGAGAGGAGAGACCGCCAGGAGAGAGAGGAGAGGCAGCCAGGAGAGAGAGGAGAGACAGCCAGGAGAGGGGAGAGACAGCCAGGAGAGAGGAGAGACAGCCAGGAGAGAGAGGAGAGACAGCCAGGAGAGAGGAGAGACAGCCAGGAGAGAGAGGAGAGACAGCCAGGAGAGAGAGGAGAGACAACCAGGCGCAAGAGAGGAGAGAAAGCCAGGAGAGCAAGGAGAGACAGACAGAAGAGAGAGCAAGGAGAGACAGCCAGGAGAGTGTGCCCTTCAAGAGTTATCTGCACCCTGTGTTTCAGACACCTCCTTGCTCCCCGAGTTCCAGCGTCTCTCTCTCTGTGTCCTGTGCCTCCTCCATGTACTCAAGTTGGAACACCAGGACCCCGTGGTTGCCCCTGTCCACCTGACATCGTGATATCTAGTGTCTGGGTTTCAGCTGGCCTGAAACATGGACAAAGCACATACAGGACTCAAATCCTGTACTGTCCAGGTGAATCCTAGACAGGTGGCAACTCTACATAACTTACACCAGGCTATGCACTCTTCCCATGTGACAGCATTGTTGATTGGTGACTGTCTGGGCATGTCTGGGACACTGTACAGACGTGCACACTCACCTGAATGAGCTTTTAAACTGAACGAATCATACATTTGTTCAAAACAATTGTAGTTTTCAATTACAAAAACAAATGAAAACTTTCCTAAGTGAAAAGCAAAATAAAAAAACCTACATGAAAGCACCCCCCTAACACTTAAAACAGACTTTGCACTACTATGCAAGGTCCAATTTTAAAGTCCGGACACATCATACTATGTATAAAAGGTAACTGTAAATAAAAAAGTTACATTTTATACTTACCTTACCCCAATTTTCTGCCAGCAAACCCTAGGTGAGGAACACATCATTCTCCTTCACGTGAGATCCTGGAGAGTAAGAAGCAACCCAAATCTCACAACATGATGCTCTTGCAATGGAGTGCAATGTCCAATGTTTTGAGATGTGGGGTAATATTTTTTTCCCCAGAAGGATGGTGACACCAAGCGATGTGGAACACAGGGGTAAGGTAAATATAAATCTAATTTTCTTCTTTTCAGTTACCTTTTGGTCATAGTATGAGCAAATAATTTTTGCATAGGAAGGGGGCCTGGACATTATAAGCAGACCTTGCACTGCAATGCAAGGTCTACTTTAAAGCAACCTTTTCCATTATTTAAAGCAAGCATTCCCAAATATGAACTATGTAGCTTCTTAAAAAAAAAATCCAGCTCCAGTCTGCCACCCGAGACCCAGTTATTCATCCACTGGTTGCCACAATCTCGTCTCCCATGTAGAGAAGCAAGGGGCAAACATACCATTTTTGCAATCATACAAGGGCCCTCTAGGATTTTGGAGCTGATTTATACTAGTTGTGGGTCAGATGATTGCTGGGTCTTGTAGACCAGGGTATGGAAAACCTCTATCTAGGTGTCAACTGATAGACAGCAAATAAGTGTTTTCACTTGGCCAGTTGCTAAATGGGAAGCCAAGATGGTGTTCTTGAAACGGGGCCCTAGTTGACTTTGGTCACCACTGCTTTTAACCACAGACGGTATATCAGAGTAGGCCGACCTGACATCTCTGGGGACAGTCCCCCTTTGCAGTGGCTGTCCCTGGAAAAAAATGTCCCCGGATGTGTCCCGGTTTAATAAAATTAGGCCTTGGCCCGATAACTGTCGAGCTGCTATGCCTGAACTTTACACTTTCCTATGGTCAGGGTTGTCCATTGCTCTGTCTGTGGCTCATGTACCATAGAGTGGCATATGGAGAGGTGGGTCTGTAGCGGCAAACAGTTTTGGGAAACCAGTAATGGACTCCGGACACAGACTTCAGGAATACCAATTTTTGTTTATTCTGCGCAGATGACACAAAGAACTCGTGTT
Source organism: Nanorana parkeri (assembly GCF_000935625.1). NCBI lineage: Eukaryota > Metazoa > Chordata > Amphibia > Anura > Dicroglossidae > Nanorana > Nanorana parkeri. The sequence continues at coordinate 714,766 of NW_017306682.1, forward strand.
CTAAAAAAGCTGAGTATCCAATGAAGGGCAGTCACAACATATACAATAACAATTGTGTCACAATACACATTTCCTTTACACATATATTTCCTTTACATCTATAAGCCAATCAGCAAGCAGCATTTGCAATATTACTATATATGGGTTGCATCCGGTATCTATTTTGGCTCATCTTGACACAAACTGCCACTGCCTTATGCATTGTTAGTGAAACAGAAAGGGAGGGGGCCCTAGTTATGTGCAGGTGTTGAAACATAGAGGATTTAAACAACGAGAGCCATTTTGTCAAGCGTAACAATTTTGTCTGGTGCCACAGCCATAGGAGCTAGCAGGATGCTCAGTCAGGCAAGGAGGGAAGCGGTGGAGTTATGTTTTAAGAATGCAATTTAATTTAACATACTCCTAAGTAACCTATATACTACATCACGTGGGGGGGGGGAGGGAATGGTATCACCTCATGGGGGCAGATAAGACCATTGTGTTTGATGCATGATTTGGAGTGTCCTCAATATTGGAATGGCAACTTCAAGGTGTCCTGAATATGGAGGTGGCAGCTAGTGTTTACTTACTCCTGACCCTAAACTCTGCCTTATACTCTCCTGACCGCATGCACTCTGTGCGCTACACACTCCTGACCCTGTGTGCTCTGTGTGTTACACACTCTTGACCCCGTGCACTTTGTGTGCTACACACTCCTGATCATGTGCGCTCTGTGTTACACATTCCTGACCTTGTGCACTCTGTGTTACACACTCCTGACCCCATGCACTCTGGTGTTACACACTTCTGACCCCGTGTACTCTGTGTTACACACTTCTGACCCCTTGTACTCTGTGTGATACACACTCTTGACCCCTGCACTCTGTGCATTACACACTCTTCAGGAGAGTAGGCTCAAGTTTTATTCAACCATGCCCTTTTGAGCTCCTCCCACTGTGAACGCAAATAGACCACACCCACAATTTGTCGTGGCATGCTACATGTGCTGCATTGTGGGCAGTGTCAGTAGGGTGTCCCCAGAATTCATTTTGAAAATGTGGTCACCTTAAGGCACCTTTGTCCTTAATAATATTTACTTGTCACAGTTCTCTGCGTACGCCCACTGCTCAGCAGCATTCAGACTAAAAAAGGGAGGACCCACACTAGCATCTCATCTGGCTGTGGTGTAGTCTACATCTGCTGAAAGTGTACATGCTGACAAGAGGAGAGAACAGAGTGAACCCAGCAAAGGTGAATATTTATTTTCTGCTGTCTTTTAGGTTGACCTCAAATACAAAAGCGCCTTTACCAGCCCATCATATAGATTTTCCTGGTACTGTAATTCTGGGATTTGTGGTAATGAACACCATAACACCAATGGAAAACAGGACCTCCAGCCCCAGCATTTGGTACCAGAATGAAGGGTATATGAAAAGACGTGTAACCATCGACAAACCTTTCCACCTTAGGTAAGAATGATATTGCTGTTGAACTATCACTCCTTTTTTGACAAACCTGGTTTTAGGAAACCATAAAGGGAAAATCGAATTATTTTGGGGTTGATTGTTTGTTTTCAATTATACTGTACATATATTGAATGATTTTTTAATAATGTGAATAAATTATTGCTGGTGGTGATAAACAAATCATGTATAATAGCAATATAATAATAAAATCTTTATTATACAAATAAATGTGTACATTCATTAAACTCAGTTTGCAAAGCATTCTGGGCTGCACCCTGCAAACCCCTTCCCAGGGCTACTGCTTCAGGACATCTTCAGAACAGTGGATTATTATTATTATTATTCAGGATTTATATAGCGCCAACAGTTTGCGCAGCGCTTTACAATATAAGGAAGACATTACAATTACAATACAATTCAAGACAAGATGGTAAGGAGGGCCCTGCCCCTGAGGGCTTACAATCTAAGAGGGAGAGGCAAGTTATAAATGAGGAGGTAGCTATGTTGGGATGAATTGTTTGAGAAAGAGTTCAGTGGTTAGGTTGAGGTGGGATAGGCTTCCCTAGAGATTATTTTTTTAGCGATTGCCAAAAGGCAGTCAGAGTGGGAGATAGATGGGCAGGCTGGGGTAAGGAGTTCCAAAGAATGGGAGAGACTCTAGTGAAGTCCTGGAGGCGAGTATGGGAGGAGTTGACGAGGTAGCTAGAGAGCAGGAAGTCTTGGGAGGAGCGTGGGGGGACGGTTAGGGTGATACTTTGAGACAAGGTTTGAGATATATCCGGGGTCAGAGTTGTGGATGGCTTTGTAAGTGGTTGTTAATATTTTGAATTTTATCCTTTGGGCGATTGGAAGCCAGTGCAGGGATCGGCAGAGAGGGGTTGCAGACACTGAGCGGTTGGTTAGGTGCATGAGTCTGGCAGCTGCAATCATGATAGACTGAAGGGGGGATAGTCTGCGTAGAGGCAGGCCAACTAGGAGGGAGTTACAATACATTGATGACATAACAGAGATTCTATACAGGGAAATGTATGTTTTTCAGTGCAAATAATGAAAAATTGCAAAATTGAAAAGCAAGATTCACAGAAAATGAAAGGGAGGGATCTACAAATAAATTTTTAGAAATGCTTGAAGCGCAGCATAAAAGCCCATCTCCAGGCATTCATAAATCATCCTAACCTAGTTTTCGGTGGCAAGGCATCTGGTACAACAATGGATAATGGAAGCCTAGTTCTATCACTATACATTTCTAAAGGTGTGTTTGTTGTTATTTCAAAGATATGGGTTCCTCTTTAAGCGGAGTAAGTTTTCACCGTGCTCGATGAACATTGTTTGGCAACATTATTGCGATAATAAACTAAAAGCACCTCTGCATGTAAATCATTAGTGCCAAGGACTGCTACACCCATATGTACTCGTTCTATTCACCAGTACCACTTTTCACCTCTCTATACAGGGCAAGCAGTTGTTGCTGGGTATATAATGTTCATACTCAAGGAGGATGGGAACTGTCAACAACAGTGGATTTAGGAACAAGATCAGATACCAAGAAACCCAATACCTCCCCTGTGACTACCATCATTCCTGTTTTAAGGTACAGTGCCACAGTTTACAGAAAGTTATATACAAGCAAGCTTGATGCTACGTTATGTCATTATAGTATCAACATTTGTCCCCAAATTACTATTATCTGGATTAGAAATTGTTAAATCATCAATAATGTCATTATAGTGTCAACATTTGTCCCAAAATTACGATTATCTAGATTAGAAAATGTAAATCGTCAATAAACATTCATTTATTGATGGCTCTTCCAATGCCAGCTAATATTTCTAGAGGATTGCAGAAGTTAGATCTCCATGCCAGAGCTTCTTGCTGTGCAATCCCTATTAAAGTCAATACAAAGAGAACTAAGGAAGTTTCACTCCTCCTACTGTATTTCCTACATTTAGAATAGCTAGTAGTAGTCAGTTACATTCAAGTGGACTTGTTCTATAATGTTAAGCCATTATATAGCAATACAGATAACCCAGTCATCATAATCTAATCCCCATAGAATATATCAAGGCAGATGGTAACTGTCAAAGAACGGAATGGGAGGTGTAAAGGTTGTGAAACCTCTCTTTTTAATTATATTTTAATTGGTGGGACTTGATGGACTTGTGTGTTTTTTCAACTTGACTTGCTATGTAACCCTGTTCTAAATACATAATCCAATCCCACAGTGCCAGGGAGACAAAAGGTCTTCAACATTATAGAACAGGTCTAGTTGAATGTGAGTAACTACCTCTAGCTAGACAATGACCTTGATAAATAAGAACCTTCACAGACATCACGTTAAAAAAATTGAAGACGTTCAGCTCAGCCCTTACCCAAGATGATTTAGGAAGCCAAGATATTTAATGTTTTGATGTGACTCTAGAGGAGCTTGGACATATCAGCAATAGTTTTCAGCCACCTTGCTCTACAACACTACAACACCTTGGGTAGTGTCGAAGCAAGTCCACCCTATTCCACTTTACAAGCATTGCCAATGGCCATGGGGTCAGCCCATCATGGCACTTGGCCAGTAGGAATCTATTGGGGTGGTAGAGAGTGGGCAAGATTCAGCGCTACCATAAAGTGATGGAATTTTACCTCATGAGAACAGTCCAACAGTTGGGTACAGACTTGTGTAGGGTCATGTTCTGAGGCTGGAGACATATGGACTATGGCCCTGTACAAGATTATGAGGGCTCAGTGTAGGCATGGCCAGCACTACAGAGGATTTCTCTCAGAGAGGCAGCAAACATCAGGGCAGACCGTGGGTGTGCTACTGAGGTGAGCAAGCAGTTGAAATGTTAGTGTAGATTAGTTAGGGGAGGTTAGGAAGGGTGGGTTACCAGTAATTTTGTGAAAGGTACACCTGTACTTTAAGAACTTATTCACACCTAAGCGCGTGCTATTGCACATTCATTAATGTGTGTTACAGCACACGTACATGTGTGTTGGGTTAAGGCAGCTCATTCATTATGAATACTAACACACCTCATTTAGCAAATGCACGGTATATACATTATGATATACTGCACTGTGTTGTGTTTTGGGCTCTGTTGTACAATGCATTCACAATGAATGGCACAGCAAATTTAGCACACAATGTCAAAATCTATGTCTAGCCAGCTTTATATAAGAATATATTGCTCCAGCCTTTTACCAACGTTGCTGGAAAATAACAGTTTGCACTGCGTTTATTTTAAGAATTCCGCAGAACTGTGCAACTTCCATTAAGTTATTGGCCCATGACCCTGATGGAGACCATGTGGCCTGCCGGTATGGATATTACTCTGGAGAATGTGGATCATGCAGACATTATTTTTCTTTGGATCAGGTGAGTTTCTGATCAATAAAAATGAATAGTTGCTAATAATTCGATTTATCCACTTGAAGGGAAACAAAAAACTGGGTCATGCAGGTCAATTTTTCATTACTAGTTTTTAAACACTTTATTTTATATAATACACATTTGATGCATGGTGCCTCCATGATATTTAGGTTGCAGAGCATATTGGGGTATATAATAGGAATGACCAGCATTGCCTTTCACATGTAGGTTACCTCTGTCTAACCAGGATTTAATATGGGTCTATATCTGCTAGCAGTGGAGTATGTCTCCTCTGGTTCAGTGAGCTGCGTCTGTGAATTGTGAATAGACAAGCCACGCAGGCTATTCGCAGCATAGTAGTGCATCATTGCAGAATAACTGCGGTCAACAGTGTGCTGCAAGGGGTAAAAATATGTATATGTAATTTTTCACGTTTACCTGTCAATTCGGGTGACAATATTCGCCCTGGAGAAGAAGGTCAGAGGGACGTAAGGGCAATGACCTCGGGCTCTCGACCAACAAATCCATGAGCAGTGGAAACCATGGCCTCTTCGGCCAGCAAGGAATGGTTTTGGAAGATTTCCCCAACCAAAACATTCAGCTTACCTATCATGACCGGACCGTTGTCTACAAAAATAGTCCTTACCATCACAAGACCCGAGAGGCGCCAAACAAATCAGAAAAGTATTTGTATTGGGATTTCACTAATGAAGGTACAGAGGCAACCCAATTCACAGACTTTGTCACAGCTGTAGGGACTGATTTTGACCTGTTGACCACAACTACTGAATCCACTGTGTTTCCATTACATTTAGAGTCAGGCTCTACTCCAGATTTTCCGATAAAAACCACTGAAGCTCCTATTCAAGACTATTCAAACCCCTTGAGTAGAATCCCTCTACAGTTTTTAATAGAAGGTGAGTTAAGAGACAATGTCAATGTGGAATGAAAAATATTTTGTGAAATGTACTAAAATCCGCCAGAATTGTATAAAGCAGCCATAAATTTAGTAAACCTTTTGTCCAGGAGTATATATCCGGTCCAGGAGAGCACTTTGGTGTTTCACAAACTGCGGTATGCTTTTTTTATATCACAACTCTGGGCGGTGTAGCCACAACTTTTATTTTTGTTTTAAATAGAGTATAAAAGGGTTACAACCCCTGTCAGTTTAAAAAAAAAAGTTATACTCACCTGAACCTCACAGCCAGCTGACTGTTACAGGTCCCTGGAGCCTGTCTCCTGCTCCGCTCCAGCGATTGTATGTCCCTTGGCGTCCTCATCAGAGCTGTAGCTACAATGGGGGGAGTGAGCCACTCGCCTCAGGCACAGCTGAGAGGGGCCCCCTCGCCGCTGTTGCCATGGCGAGCACAGGGCACCATTGGCAACAGGGGTGCCAGGCGGCCAACACAGCCAAGGTTTGGCAGGGAGAAGAGAACGGGACAGGCTCCAGATTCTCCTCAGATCCCTGCTGCTCTCCCCCACCAGTATGGGCAGAGAACTCTGTGTCCTCAATCTCTTTTTCTATTTCAAAAGGGAAATGTCAGGGGTCTTTTCAGACCCCTGATATTTCTCCAAAGCGTCCCCACCAGTAAAAAAATAAATAATCAAAAATAAATTTCAAAACAACACACACACGCGCAACACGCTCATGCACACATATTACTAGACAAGTGCAAAGACTAAAAATGTGTTTCTGACAAAATGAACGGAAACTCAAAATGTTTTCATTCGTTACATTTTTATGCTAGTTTGGATTTGGCCACCAGCGCATTCTGTGCATGTGCGCTACCATCCTGGAGGCGGGGCACATGATATCACATACCGCACACGTCGGTTGAGGGGCACCATTTTCTGTTCTTGCCTCGGGCGCAAATGGAGCTAGCTATGGCTCTGGTCCTCGTGTCCAATATACTGTATAGGACGTGATGACTCACAGTACCTTAGACCAGGCCTTCTTAAACTTTCTCCACTCGTGACCCCTTTTTGGCCGAGGACATTTTTAAGGGACCCCAGCGCTGGACGGTGTTTCTCCCCTCTTTACCCCCAATGTTAGTCAGTGTGTCCTCTTTCCCCCAACGTCGGTCGGTGTCTCCCCCCTCCCCTAGCGTCAGTCGGTGTCCCCCCCCCTGCGTCGGTCGATAAGAAGCACTGCCTTAGACCACTGAAGTGGAGGGGGAGACGGGCTGAAGAGGCCAGACTAACAGCCAGCCAGTTGTAAGGTTCAGGAGAGTATAACTTTTTTTATTTTCATCCCTAGACAAAATCAAGCACTTAACCCTTGCGGTGCAGGGCTAGACTCACTGCAAGGTTTAAGAATAATAGTGCCTGGAGACCTACTTAAAATAGAACTAAAGCCAAAAATGTTTTTAGTTTTTTTGAGTAAAGGAGGGTTATAACCTATGCTAGCTTTTATGTCATGTCCGTTTGGGGAGATTTCCCTATTTCCGGTAGTCACAACAGGAAGTGAGAGGAAATCCCTGCAAAGAGAAGATAATCCCTGGTGGTCAGTAGGGTCATCAGAACCAGAGGAAGTTCTCCCCATCTACTCTGGTTCTGATGACAACCCAAAATTTGTGATTTTCTTTCACTTTCAGTGAAAAGGGTCACCAGGACAAACAGTGGGGGTGAATCTCCCTAACTTGGACGCAGACAGCAATACAAAAAAAACCTGATGGGTATTGTAATCCCTCTCCACTCTTTCCAAAACAACTAAAAAAAAAAAAAAGATAGTCTTTACAAAGTGATGCAATATCTCCCTTAGACACTTGCCACTGGATCCTATGTCCCAGTTGGAAGATTTCCCTTTCTATTTCTGTATAATTGTGAATTTCCCATCACTTTTTGTTCCAGGGATCCCAACCTGGAAAAAGTAATTTCAGGGAGGTGCTCTTCTCATTTTAGGGAGAGCAATGATGGCAGATAGCAAAGAAGCTAATGCTTCCCATGCTATCTGCTGGGGGGGGGGGGGGGGGGGTTAGTATTCTCACAGCTGCTGCCATCAGAATAAAAAAATAAATCACCATAAGAATGAATAGCTAGATTGCTATTGGCTATTTCAATTTGCAATAGCCAATAGCAAGCTGCCTATTGCACCCGCCCTCTGCTGCTGTCAATCAGCAGAGAGAGGACCTGATGGAGAACTTTAGGAAGATTGACAGCAGCAGCGGGCAAATGCAATAGCTAGTCTGCTATTGGCTATTGCAAATTGAAATAGCCAATAGCAATCTAGCTATTCATTTCCCTGCTGTCTTTTTTTTTTTTTCTCTGACGGCAGATGTCAGAAAAAAATACAACAAAAAAAAAAAGACAGCAGGGAAAGGTTTACTCTGCTAGATCGAGCAGAGTAAACCTTTCCGGGAGAAAATGTTTCTCTCCCGGGTGGCCGGAAGCCGCTATCTAATAGCGGGAGACTCCCGGGACGTCCGGGAGAGTTGGGATGCACCACCAGCACCCCATTAGGCTCCCCCCTTTGGATGGAACGTGACCTTAGCTTGAATAAATGAATATATTCCAACTCTTTCCTTCATAACAATAAAATTTTTAACTTTCATGCAGCCACTAGTCCAGCTCCAACCTGCGGATTTGGTGAATACAGACCAAGGTTTCTTTCTCCAACTCCCATTCATGGAACAAAACTGCTGGTCAATGCTGGGATAAAATTCCAACTCCACCTCACTGCTCATGCATCATACGAAAGGTAAATCACACATCATATGTATCCAAGACTTGTCATAAAGGAGGAATCTGTTCTTTAAAGTTGATCTTGCATGAAAATGCCCCCCCCACCTAAATATGCTCAGTGAACACTTTAGGGGTAAAAATAAAAAAAAAGATTTTGAAGAAATACAATACATTCCTGTAGGCGTTGTTGGATGTAGGCACTTACACTATCTGCATTTAAAAGTATATTTTGATATTTTTAAACAAATGCTCTGGACAGAAATGCAAAGAAAATGCTTTGGACAAATGCTTTAAACCAGGTTAACCCCTTCATGACTGAGCTTGTTTTTCGTTTGTGTTCGTAAATGACTGAGGCACTTTTTACATTTATGCTGTATGATTCTTTCACGGCAGTAATATACTTTCTTACAAAGTGCACCCACACATATCATATATGTTTTTTTAGAGGGCAGATAGGGCTATATATTTATATCACATATGTGAACCTAACGCCTCACTTAGGACAAATAAAATATAAAAAATGAGGAACAAACGTAAAGAAAACACTTTTTCCCCAGTTTTGATTTGTAGTATTTTTTAGAAAAACAGCACAGCTAAAACAAAATGCAATAAATACATTCATGTATTTGTCCTTTATTTGGAAAAACCTCAAATCCCTAGGATTTTAGAAATGTTTCTGTACTTCTTAGCCTAAAACTAAAACCTAACATTTTAATCTTTTTTCTCTGAAAGCTAAAGCTAAAAGTGGTCACCTGGCATACAATGTCACTGTCACTAAGTGTCACACTTAGTGACAAGAAAAAAAAAACAGTGAGGACATCGTTTTCCATGCCTCACCAGTAACGAGCAAGTGAAGGACGGTGTCTCCTCCCTTCCTTCTCCCCACAGAGCTTGGTTACCGAGCTAGGGCGGAGCTTTGGCGGGACGGGGCGGGGACGGGCTGGGGGATGCCTCAACCAGCACAGAAGGCACAGCACGTCACTGAACTGTTCACGTACAGTGTATGTGGCCAGTCATTTGGGCACTTGGTGGCGGGACATACAGTGTACGTCTCCCATCACGAAGGGGTTAAAGAACATCTAAAGGACAAAAAATATAATACATCGCAGCTTATCAGTCCTTAGATAAGGTTATTATAGGCATTTGTTATTTTTTTAGGCTCTTTATCCTTTTATTTTCATTTGGTGATTTTGCCAGTAACACACCTCCTGTGTTAGGTTGACAACACTCATATAGTGTGCTGTATCTATGGAGAAGCAGAATTGTTACTTTAGGATAGGAAGTTTTGCTGTTTGGACTATAGAAAACCTTTCCCCCCTCTAATCATATCCATTACATGGGGGAATATGTTCTGTAGTCCACAGAGAGAGGTGGGAACAATGCTAACTGATAACGCAGATGAAAAAGGACGTTATCAGCTTTCAAGATTTTTGTCAGGATCAACAGTTTGGTTTTTTTTTATATCAAAAATGCTTATAATGATACATTTAACAGAACAAAAGAAAGCAAAAGAAAGCAAATAAGAGAAGTTCATTGTCAGGTTTACATATAAGGATCTATTTATAAACTATTTGCCGGGCCATTCCTCCTGTGAATGTTCCTTTTGTGCGGATATATGCCAAAAAATTATCTTCTTTAGTTGTTTCTTTACAAGGAAATGTCGGTGAAGGTTCTCATTCATCCAGGTCATGGTATATCTGTAAAAAATAAGTCAAGGCAACTGGACTTGCTTTATTTTTCTTGAAGATGTTTCACTGGACATCCGACCAGCTTTCTCAATTCTCAATTTCTCAATTCTGAATTGAGAAAACTAGTCGGATGTCCAGTGAAACGTCTTCAAAGAAAAATACACCATGTCCAGATTTTTACAGATTTACAAGGAAATGCATTTCCCAATTTTTTTCAAATGTAATATCACATTCTGGCCACTACATGGTGCTGTGGAGTACATAAGCTTAAAAAAAATGTCTCTGCACCTTTAGCTCCCTCTATTGGCCATTATGTGATATTGCATGAAAACTTTTCAAAATGTAAGAAATTAATGTTTGCTTTGACATGTCTTCGCAAAGAGCGAATGTTCACAATTGAGTGAACAACCCTGGTAATTGTTTATAAATAGTATTCAGTAACAATTGTTAAATGTATTTGTGAATTAAACTATTATAGGAAAGTTATCTTGTTATTAGCTTCTTGTAATCCTCTGTATAGCAGAACTGGGAGAGGGTGACAATCAGATGTAGCTTATACATATCTGCATACATACATACTGACAGTAGGGGAGTGATGGACTAATAGTGATGTCCAATCACAGGCTGGGGGCAGGAAGGTGACTTAGCGGTATTGCTAAACCAAAGTAGAGTTAAGTCAGGTCACCATCAAGCTGGCTCACCTGTCTTGCAGTGCTGTGTAAATCTAAGGACTGGATGGAAAGAAACACAAATTCTTTGGCAGGTAAACAGCTCTCGTATATGTGTTTCATCTGTGTTTTAGCTGTGTTTCTGGAGTTCAGCTTTAAATTAATAGTAGTATCCTTGATAACAGCTCCCAAAGGAGAAGAAATGAAAGCGAAATAAAATATTAGGGATGCACCAATACCGTTTTGTCAGTATTGGGTACGAGTACCGATATATTTTTTCCGGTACTCGCCGATACCGAATACCGATACCGAATACCGATACCGAATTCCTGATACCGGTTGTATTGGGCTAGGTATCGGAGCATTTGAGCGAGTACAAGTACTCGGCCAAATACTCGGCACCGATACCGATACTAGTATCGGTGCATCCCTATAAAATATATTAGCAGATCTGTTTTTATTTGCCTGGGTATATTAAAAAATATGATATGGGGAATTAAAAAAATTGGGGAAAAAAAAGAAAATTTTAATAAACGTCATAATGGTGCAGCACTATTGGTTAGCACTTAAAGCACTGGGGTCCTTGGGTCAAATTTTGGTTAGGACACTATTTTGCATGAAGTTTGTATATTCTCCCGGTGCTTGTGTGGGTTTCCTCCAAAAATATGCTGGCGGGTTAACTGGCTCCTGTCTATATTGGGCCTAGTAGGTGTATGTGAGATAGGGACCTTAGATTATAAGATCCTTCACGGCATGGACTGAACATGCAGTATGGAAAGTGCAATGTAAATTGTTGGCGCTATAAAAATACCTGTTTCTTTCACAAGTGGTAAAACTTTGCATTTTTTTGCTTTATAGTATTAGAGACTTCAAAGTCAGTGGACTCCCCGGCATGACCAAGTCATTTAAATCTGCAACACAACCTGATACAAGGAGTATGGTTGTGGAATGGACACCAAAGGATGATAATGTAGGAGAACATGTGCCTGTTTGCTTTGTGGCGGAAACTACTAATGGGTTGGTTGAGTCTAATGAGTCCAATTACAAATTACTTTATTACTTTTTTTAAATCTTGTTGCCATCTCTGCACTCACTCAACAACTAGTGTGTTTTAAGCTGGTCAAACACGGGTCGAAATGTCCCTGGGTCCTGATGAATCGGCCAAAATACGAGCAATGGGTGGCCCTGTTGGCACCACCTGGCCCAAGAGAAGTTGAGTGAAACATCAAAAGGGTTGGGTGGAAAACTAAATTATCAGCTAAACATTGACAGCATTCAATCATTGTGCAAAGCTAGAGTTAACAGCTCATTTAGTCTAGAGGGTAAGGAAAAAAAAGACACACTTACCTTATTCATCACTCCTTCAAGTGTTCTTATTGCCGTACAACCAGCACGACTAAGCCGCTCCTCTTTTCCAGTTGACCAATTGTGGCCTCTGTCCTGCATTGTACATAAGGACATTGAGTGCTGGCCTACATCTTGGAAGTGGAGGAGAGCACCGACTGCTGGGGGGACAAGGTATAAGGTAAGTATGTCACCTAATTCCTTACCCCTAGACTATACGGGCAGTAAAATTAAGAAACAAAATGTTCTCATGAGGTGCTGAATAAATACAATCCCTTTATTTATCCATAGACAAAACCAGACCAATGACACAAACACAAAAATACTGCCAAACTTTCCACTCTCACATCTGTAAAAAATTAATCAAGGCAACTGGACTTGCTGTATTTTTCTTGAAGATATTATGCTGGTCATCCAACCAACTTTCTCAATTCAGAATGACTTGTACAAAATGTCTCTGGGAATAAATATGGCGAATGTTGCTCCAATGCACATAATCGGCTTATCATAACCAGCATAGGGTCATGTCGCGTTTGAAAACTAGTAGGCCTATGGCCCTTCGGGAGAATAGAAGGGATTTGGCTCACATGAACACCAATAGCAGTAGAATGCAACATGTTGTGCCTTATGCTAGAATTATTACCCCATGTGGTGCACATTGGGATAAGTTATACCAGATGCTATAAAAACATTGGCACAATAATTTCCCAGGTAGCAAGAATTGTGGGACCCAGACCTCTTGTGACTGCTCAATGGGCCAGAAATCCCAAGAACCATTTAGTGCAATCAGAGTTTAGTGCAACAAAAAGGGACGTGGCTTGATTAAAAAAATTATCCTGGCTGGTATGTGTAAATGCAGTAAGTGTGCTATTTGCATGTTTGTTGAAAAGCTTTAGCAATTTTGATGGATCTCAAGTATTTAAAATAAAAACCTTCATTTCTTGCCACACCACTCAAGTTGTTTATCAGGGTTTTGCTGATTCACTGATGTTGGTTATACCCTGCACAACAAGTAATGAATCCCTGGTGATTAGTGGCAGTTTGTGATCCATAATACTCAGTGCCGGATTTACTCTCTCTGCTACCACAATGCTAGGTTGCTCAATTTCTCAATTCCACACCCCTGCTGACACTCTACTCCCTGCTGCCCTGAGGCCGGGCCTTGGTTGGCCTTGTGGGAGATCCGGCCCTGATAATACCACCTATTATGTTTAAGCCCTGAAGAAGGGGGAGGTTTTTAAACCCCCGAAATGCAATGACCATCGTTCATTGAACCCATTCCATTATTAAACATTTTTGGACTCTCATGATGTATTATTAGGCACTTTTGCTGTATATATGTGTATATTTTGAACCCTGAATTCCCCTGTATGTGGAACATCCCATTTTTTGTTGAGAACGGTTCATTATTCTGCTTTTGTCTACGGTATAATAAAGGGATCATATTTATGTAGCTCCTTATGTGAATAATTCCTTTCTTATTTTTGTATGTTTGCTCAAGTTGGAGGTTTTGGGGTTCCCAGGTCATATGCGTGTCCAATACAGTCCACTGCATATGAGATTGTTTTTGCACAACAAGCAGATAATTCTAAGAGGAGTTCAACTTTAAAATGTGTATCCATAGCCCAAGCTTTTTTCCTTCTTTTTATATAGTAAGGTCTCTGCTGGGGACATTATCCCTCTATAATTGTCCTACTAACTGTGAAAAAAAGTGATGGGAAATTTACAAATTTACAATTCTCACCAGAACAGATGTATCATCACTAGGACAGGAAAGGAAAGGAAATCGCCCCAATAGGACATAGAGAGCAAAATAATTAAACATATCTGACGCTCTAAACTAGAGAGACACTCAAAGATTATAATGTGCATGGCATAATGTATTGTATTGTGTGTCATAGTGATATTGCATATATCCTAGCTCAGGTGACTCCTAGGTCACATATGGCACAGCTAACAAAGTACCAACTTTTTTTGTATTATTGTGTTTTTTTCTACACACATGCACATACTGTATTCTGTACATTAAACCTATTCTATCAAGGTGAAAGGACGTGCTAGGTGCCATAACCCATACAAATCAAGCAGATTTACCTTTCATACTTACTATGTTTATTCTAAACTGTTGATACAATCATTTCTAATACATTCACACTATTATTTATTGATCCACTCGCCTCTGAGAAAGTCTCCTGCTTATAATGTGTTGTACACAGGATGGCATTGTGACTCTCTCTGTATCATGGCGGAATCTTTCAGTTGCAGTCTCTCTGTCATTGCAGTATCTTTATTACATTTGCTAATTGAGTCACTTGTCTGGAACCCACCAAAGCATACAAGTGACCCGTTATCTGTGTATAACACAAGTTATGAGAGGTTTTTTTGGCATATTTAACCTGAATCAGAAGGAAGGGTAGGAGCTTCTCATCTGGATCTAAAATATTGCTAAGGAATTGTATTCCTTTGTTTGAACACAGTACAAATATTTTAGATCGCTTGCCCAGGGGGATTGCAGATGTGGACCATAGAGGGTAGAGAGGAGTCGCATACCCAAAATGTAATGTTTTTAATTCCCTCCAGGCCACTATAGTGTCTCTAAAGATTCAGTTTTGTCTCAGTTGGGGAGGAAATGAATATAAAGGAGAGTGCAAAAGCACCGCCAGAGATCAAGAACTAGACATCTGTAATTCTGGAGCAGTATTCGTAAAGAGTTCAGTATCATTTAACCAGTCCCTAAAGTGTCTGTGCAAAGGCGCCAAGTTGTACTTATGCAGATCTGGTAGATTTACTCTCATTTGGGAAGAGGGAAGCTGTAACTTTACTGTTCACATTTTTTATGGTGTCAGAGAAACCTACCAATGGCTGAATTAGGTCTTGTGACATCTTTGTGCTTTCACAGCAGAGGGAGCATTTTGAGTGGGTAAGGCAGTTTAGAGAAAGGGATCATTTTTACCAAGTGGCATCATCGGTCCCATTTGGGATAAAGGGAGATGGGGCAGTGTATTTAACATGACATTGTCTCTCATGTAGCAGGCTCTCTAACATGGCACCTATACGTCTGCTGAGACTTACTAAAGGCTAACTGAATGTCTGGTTTTAAATCAGCAAAAAAACATTCCATGCCCATAATAAACAAAAGGTGTGCAAAGTGTTATAGTTTGTAGCCACATCCTGAGTAGAAAAGCCTTTCCCCTGCCTGCATTCTGCCAAGAAAGACCTTTGCTCTTTGTGTGGTCTCTCTGCAAAGGTCTGACATGCCACCTGCTGTGTCAGAGATAGAATTCTTCAATCTTCATGGATCATGAGCTTTGCTGTTTTCAGAGCTGTAGGTTTGACTCATCAGGAGTGTGTCAGACCTCTGTGGGATTTCATTCAATTCTATGCACCGCAACTCCACTGGATGGACAGACCAATGGACCAAGACTTTAGGTGAGCTTTGGTGCGGTGTGGAAAATGTGTGCTGCATTTTCCAGCACCTCTAAACTTTGTTGTGGTATGATTCCAGTTGTCTTCTCAGTCCCCTTGTGGAGACCTGCATTGCTCAAGTTCAGATAAACGCAGGTCTCTGTACAGGATGTACAGCCCTTATTTACATGGCACTTTGAATTTCATTTTAAACTTTGCATTTCATGAACAAGTGAATAAAAACATTGAAAACAAAATTGCAGTGATCCCTGAGAAGTAAGAGTACACCATTATAACAATACAAGAGATTCAGATTATTATTCCGATTATATTCTGATTGTAACAAATGCCTATTAATGGTTCTGTTTAAAGTCTCTCTCATTGCTCCGTTGTGACGTGATTTAATCTTATGCTATGCTCCCTTCATAATCCTTTGGATCATTAATGTAGAAGCATTTATGTGAATGACCTTGTTGCCTTATTTAACACTTTATCCTTTCCTACACAGCTGGTACCACCTTATTGTGCCATGAGAACACCATGACTTTGATAATTGCTAAGTCAGCGGATTCTGAACTTAATGATGTCCAGTTGCGCCTGAACGATCCCAAGTGTCTGGTTAGCTCCAACAGCACCCACCTTATAGCAAGCGTTGCATACAACTCCTGTGGGACACTGACAGAGGTAATGTAAAATAGTGATTCTGGTTAGCTGGACTGAGCTTCCTAGATTTAGGTTTGGAGATGATGGCAATTTTCAAATTTTAGCTCTTGGCCTCTGATGGTGCAAAAAAACTGGTGGACCTTATCTTTGTTAACCTGTGGAAGAAGTGGTTCTTTAGATTTATTTCCTCTGCTCAAGCCCTTTCAAAATATTACATATACCAGGTAATAGTAGTGAACCTAAAGTATATGAAAATCCAACCACTAAAATCGCATATAAACTTTCACATAATAATGTAACTTCAAACGTCATATTCAATCTTTATTAAATCTGCAGCTTTCATTAAAATAACACCTGGCAGCCCTACCATGATGGTTCTTTTTCAGTCACTTCCTGGTACTTTCTATATCTGTCTCCCAGTTGTCACCCTGTCTTCTAAAGGAGACTACAAATGGACATTTCAACATACATTACACAGGTATAGTCAACTATTGTCAGCACCAACCTGAGAAATGCCATGCAAAAGTGCAAAGAGAATGCTGGAGAACAGCAGCATTAAAACAGTACAAAGGGTGAAAAAAAGAGAAAACAAGCATTTTAATTTGAACAAAAATGTTGTTTTATCATACAACTAAATGATATTCAGCTAGAGTTTACATCTACATAAGGAGCCAGATGATAGCCTACTTGTTCAAATCAAATCAGATTGTTGACAGTCCTGCAAAACCTCCTCAAAAGTCATATGCAAATACCGTGTTATCATATCTACATAGGCTTGCTAAGGCCCACCAACCTTCACATAACATTATCTAGAGACAAGTCATTCAGGTACCTAGCATTGTGGGTTGGTATTAGATGTGTAATTACTTTCCCCATGTCCAGGACATTTTGGAGTACTCTGGTGATGCTGTAGGCAAGACAATTATGACAAATTATGACAATTATGACCATCTATGGTGCCTACTGTCCACCATTTAGATAAGCAATGAATTTCCCACTACAGGTTTCCTTTAAAGAATACTATTGACCTAAATCTCATTTCTAAGTTGTAGTCAAAATCCAATGGGTTCCAGCCAGCTTCTCAAAAAAGTTTGGAAACCCTAGATGGTTCAACTGAAATCCCATCAAAGATGTAACTAATACTGAGCATAGTGTCATCTAGCTCATGTTTTATTCACTATATATCTCTATGGAGAATTGACCAGAGGCAGTTGATATCACTGCTGCTATATAATATGATGACCTGGTAATATGTTGGCAGATACAGAAATGTGTCTCTTTTAGTATGGCTGAACCCTTTTATGTCCATACAAAAACCCCAGAATATTATTACAGTATATAATATTTCTAATAAATGGAATGAAAGTGCCAGTCGTGTGCAGTGCTGTATCTGTTTGTGTCAGTATTTATGACATTCCCTTGGCATCGCCTATTTCGCTTTTATATTTTCCAGGAAACAGAAGAAAATATTGTATTCAAAAACACAGCCACTTCTTATGACCTATCCACTGTCATCACCAGGCACAATGGTATTTCCATCCCGTTTAATTGCTCCTTCCCTAAAAAGAACCGAGTATCGGCTTCTTTCCGCGCCCATAAATCGGATTACGTGTTCACCGAGGCCGGCTTTGGTAATTTCACCTACAAGTTCCAGTTCTTCACAGATAGCCAGTTTGTTGAGGTGAACACACAGTCTCCCCTGGAGGTCATACTGAAGGAACTGCTGTATATGCAGATTGAAGTTTCTTCTACGGTGCCCAATGTCCAGTTATTTGTGGAGTCTTGTAGGGCCACACCACATGACAATCCATCTGATCCTTACTTCTATGACATCATCCAAAATGGGTACGTTGTATCACTGTTATCTTAATGTTAGTTTTTATTATCTGTGTTTTAAACACTTCCTGAGTTATTTGATCACGCTGAAATAATCAGTAAACGATGTCTGCTACTTATTTTGTTCCGCTATGTCTGCACAGGCTTTGAAAGTATCCATCCAAAAAAGAAAACTCCAGATGTCATAGAGAAACTGTAGACACAACTGCATACAGCTATCTAAGGCAGCGGTCGCCAACCAATGGTCCGTGGACCACTGGTGGTCCGTGAGAAAATTGTGGTGGTCCGCAGAAAAATCTGGACATTATTTGAATTTTTTATGTTTTATTAATAATAAAACAAAAATAATACTCTAAGAAATTCTTATATTCTGAATGACAATTTCCACCTTTATATTGCACTAAATTCCCAAACTGTACTAGAGAGGGGGAAACAAGAGAGGCACAGTGTGACGTCAGGGTAGTCTAAGGCCCGGTTCACACCTGGGCGTTTTGTAGCGCGTTTGAATGCTCTGCAAAACGCTCAAACACCGAAATCCCATTATTTCCTATGGGTATGGTTCACACCTGGGCGTATTACAGGCCGTATGAACGCGCTACAAAACGTCCTATGCCCAAAGAAGTACAGGAGCTTCTTCGGGGCATTTTTGTCGCGCGTTTCCACTGGGATACAGCCAAGTAGCCCTCGGTCACAAAACGCGCGACAAACGCGCATATTCTATAGGCCTAGGTGTGAACCCAGCCTTAAGTTGTGTGAGGCAACCGTTGCCAAGCCGTACGCTTCAGTATTGTTTTGACCAGGGGCGGACTGGGCCTGGGGGCAGGGACGTAATTGCCCCCTGGGCCCCTCTGATGCCGTGCAGGCTGGGCCGTCATTGAAGCGGCATGGAGGCTCCGGAGCTGCCTCTCACTGACTCAAGCAGCGGCTGTCACAAGGAATGCTTGGCTCTCAGTACAGGCTGCCAGTGATCTGACAATCTACAAAAGTGTCAGATATAGTAGATACTGGCCGTGAAAGAATGTGGTACAATGTGTAAAAAGTATAACATGCACCTCAGTGTAAATACATTGCTGCAAAATATCCAAAATGCAAGATCAAATACAATAGATAATAGCTGTGAAACAATGTGATGCAATGTGAAAAGAATAACAACTAGAAAAAAAAACATGTGTATAACATGCACTTCAGTGAAAATAATATATGGTTACAAAAATGTCCATGATCCTGCATATTCAATAGTCCATTAAGAAAATAGAAGATAAAACAGTGGATGTAAAATAATCTCAGTCTCCTGTGACCAACAACAGAGAAATCTTCTGGAATGCACCTTACCTTTAGCAGAGACCCACCAGGGTCTGTATGCGCTGTTCCTCTAAAGCTGGCCATACACCTTACAATTATCTGCAGATTTTCTGTGGTCAGATGGAAAAAGTGCAACAGATTGGCCCAGGTGGAGATTACTCCATCCACACAGTCAAGTGTAGATGGAGGAATCTGTTGCACCTTTTCCATCTGACCACAGAAAATCTGCAGATAATTGTAAGGCTGGGCACACACCTTACAACCATCGCATCGTACTTGCGATGATCGCAAGCCACGCCCCCTGAGGGGCGGGCTTCCGATGACCGCAATGCCGAACGGGCAGTGTGCGCTTGCGCACACCGGCCCGTCCGGCTTTTATCTCACGAACATGCTACACACCGCGAACATCGTACGATGCTCGGAGGGTTTTGAAACATGTTCGTAAGTTTAAAGTCGTGCGACCTTACAGTAGTAGAGGTCGCACGGCTTCCACACACCTTACGATAATCGTACGATCGCGGTATTTCCCGTGATTATCGTACGATTATCGTAAGGTGTGTGGGGACCTTAAGGAGTTGAAAGCAGTAAATTCATCCAAATGGACCATTCATCAAACAAAAATTGGAAACTCGTAGTGCAGATGGTTTTAAAAAGATACTAAACTTGCTCCATTACTCAAGGGTGGAGTATAGGAGCTGAGCGTTTGCGCACTGTCTGTGGCTGCTTACTAAAAACCTTATTTTTATCTATGATATGTGAGTAGTATCCTTTTTTTATTTTATTTTTATTATTAATTTTATACTATATATCTGACCACACAGATTTCAGCTGCTGCTTAACTTGATTGGAGTAGTGGCGCGAGATTTCACATTATTCAGCAACAGAAATACAACAGCGAATGGATCACAAGTGTGACATGGGCTCTTGGGGTAACATTTTTATTTTTTAATTAAAGAAGAACTCCAGGAAATAAAAAAAATGACCCTTGCAGTGAGGCTACCCCAGCACTGCAAGGGTTAGCTGCTTGTTCTGTCTAGGGGAGTCAAATAAAGCAGATATACGTACTTGATCCTCGGTCCCACCAGCCTGCTAGATCGGTCCCAGCAGCCTCTTTTTCAGTGGGCTCAGGCAGTCGAAGGGTTGCTGATGTTATCGCGTCTAATGTAGGTCCATTGATTTGCATTAGACGTGAGGACGTTGAGGGACATTCCACCAGCCAGAGCGGAGGGGAAAGAGAGATGAATATATCTGTTTTTTCTGACTCCCCTAAACAGAAGGAGCGCTTAACCCCTGCAGTACGGGGGTACCCCCACTACAAGGGTAAGTTTTTCAAATTCCTGGAGTTTTAATTTAATATGAGCTGTCCAAAATAGGAAGTGTTACTCCTCTGATTGATGTGTGTAAATTTCAACTTGAGCTACTGATCTCTGTAAACAAGTTGGTTTTTTTTTACACAACAAAGGAGCTAAGAGGAAAAATTTGGAAATGAGCCTAGAGCTTCACCAGCCGGCTGGAGAGAGGACTACAGAATGTTCAAATGCAATTTTTCATATCTCCATAATAAAAAATATTTTTATAGAAGCAACATTTTAAGTCCTGGCCACAGGAAAGAACAGATATGTAACAACCACTTGAAAAAGCCACGCGCAGATCGTCAATGTTGATTATTTATCTTTGTTGTGTGAAAGATAGTGCCATGATTGGTGAGACACATTTTTTGGATTGAAGGCAAAGATACATCATTCTGCTTGGACTGCCTGCCCACTAACAAGCAGGAAATGTGTCCACTAAAGCTAGACTAAAAATCATGGCATAGGCAACAATAATATATTAAGATCAACAATTAATTTTGGCTATTATTGCTGTTGCAGGTGTATAAAGGATCACACGGTGGTGGTTTATCCTGGATCAAGGACACAGTACAGGTTTGCAACGGAGGCATTTGCATTCATTGGAAATTATCCCGAGGTAAGCATACTGGAGACTGAGAGAGAATATATATATATATATATACACACACAAACACCAGCCAGATATGGTCATTGCATACTCAGGTTCAGTGTCCTCCCTCACGGTTCTACACAATGGTTACACTTTATTTTATTTTGTAGTTTTAAATGGAGTGGAGGAGTGTTAGAAGCCCTATCAGGAACCTATTACTGTCTGTATTACTGCTTACTGTTAGGGAGATTGGCCCGGTGACCACTATTACTGGGTCTATAAATGAGAAATAAATCCAAAATATGGAGTAGCCCCCAAAACAGTAATAGAGGGCAAATCTTCCAACGATGACACTTGCCTAAGAGGGCACTTCCTATTACTTTCTTTTGTTTCTACAGGACAGGAAGTGAAGATAAATGGGACATCAATGGCAAACAAAACCTGACAGAGGTTTTAACCATTCCCTACTCAATCCTCAAATTGAGAAAAAAGGTTTTACATTTGGATGGGGATGGAGTGTGAGAGGCAGAAACAGCACAAGAAGGCAATCAGTTCATGTGCTGAGCAGAAACTTGTTGAGGAGGAAGGGAGAGCACAGTGATAGAGAGATGAGCTCATCACTGTGCTACTTCTTTGTTTACTGTCCAGTCACAGGCTGGATGACCTGGGCTCAGGGGAACTGGTTTGAATGATGCTGGTCTGAGGACAAGTGAGTCAACTGAGGGCTTCTTATTAGACACGTGCGACTCGTTTTGAATCAAAATTCGGACGAATTTTCCAAAATTTGGACATTCGGACACATCCGAAATTTCCGAATTCCAATGCATCCGAATGTGTCCCAATCCGAATTTCAGATCCCATCCGAATTTCGTTCAAAAACTAAACTGAATGGTTCATGTGACTTTTCAGACCAATCAGGTGTATTTTTCGGTTTAATGCATCCGAATGCACACGAATTTTCATTATGGCAACAAGGGAGCCAAATAGTATATGGCTCCCATAACGAAAATTTGTGTTCAGTATATACATAGAGTACTAAAGCTGAGGCTTCTGGACCCAAATAGTATTCGGGATCCGAATTGCATTCGGGAGCTCCTGAATGCCATTCGGGTCTGGGAGCCTCAGCTTTAATTACCGGAAAGGTTTAATCTGCTCAATCGTTTTGGGTTTTTTTCTTTTCCGACATCGGGAGCCGCGGCCTGAACATCAGTCAGAAAAAAAAAAAAGGCATACGATTGCATAGCTAGATTCCTATCATTTCAGGGGGGTACTCTCTCCCAACCCCTCTAACCCCCCCTCCGCGGATGGGGGGGGAGAGGGCACCTCCCTGAAATGAGAGGGACACATCCCTGAAATGAGAGGGACACCTCCCTGAAATTGCTTATTTCAGGTTGGGATCCCTGGCATTGGCCTATACACATACAGCACAGCAATGAAGTAATAAAATGAACTAGGATCACACTAATCAAGCACGTTATTATTCACGTAAGCGGCGGCCATATTGAGTGGGGCACGTGAGATTAATAAATTGCTGGATTTAGTGTGATCCTAGTTCATTTTATGACTTCATTGCTGTGCTGTATGTGTATAGGCCAATGTAGTTGGATCTGTATGTGCGTTATAATTAATGGAAATGAATCGATTAAAAAAAAATTTGATTAATCGAACAGGAAAATTTTAATAATTACCAGCCCTAATATATATATATGGCTTCCAGACCCGTATGGCATTCGGTATCTGAATTTCAGAATTGCATTCAGGAGTTCCCGGGTGCCATGTAATAATATAATGCAGGACTTAAAAGCATGTACAGTATGTGATTGATTGAAATGTAATATTGTACCACACTGGAACAAATAATTGTGCTGTTTTGGTCTCTCAATGGCCAGCTTATTCAAAAAGGAAATATGAAATAAACTGTAGCAACCAAGTGGATTCAGTAGTCAGAACACGGAAGGGTGATTTTTAATAGCCTCCTCTGCGATGCTGCAAATGGCTCATTTCTTGACTAGATATGACTCTGTATCTTCTTCATTATAATATCTAATTTCCATTCTGTCTTTCTCCAGGTGTAGAGGAAACCTCGGCGGTAAATGTGAACGCAGTGGTGATTGCGCTATCCGTAATGGCCACTGTGGCGCTGATCTCGGTAACACTAAACATCTACATGAAGAGGGCCAGACCTGCCGGATACCAGAGGTTTCAAACGCAAGCTTTCTGATCCCTTGGAAACACTGGCCACTTTTAGATTGTAAGCCCTCAGGGGCAGGGCCCTCCTTACCATCTTGTCTTGTATTGTATTGTGATTGTAATGTATTCCTTGTATTGTAAAGCGCTGCGCAAACTGTTGGCACTATATAAATCCTGAATAATAATAATAATAACTTTTCTGCAATATCATTGAATTTCAGAGAATTATTAGTTGTGATGATCAATAACAAACCATTATTTGTTTGGAGCTTGGAATGCTCGCTCTGTATTTAGCGCACTCTTAAACTGGTTCATATTTTATCTGTCCAAGAACTGTCACATTCTGCCACACGTCAATCCTAAATACACATTGGTGAAATAATTCTGTCCTATTAGGAATTTTAAAGAACGTGGAGAGATCTCTTTAGCCAGCCTTGCTACAGAAGCCAGCCTTGCTATAGATGTGCCATGTCCCAAATACATATATATAAAGGATGGACACTGGCACTCCAAGGCAAGTTCAGTACGTGTTTATTAACGTACTAGTTACAAGTAGAACACTATATACAACGTTTCGGGGTCTCACAGGATCCCCTTCATCAGGCAAACAAGTGATCCGTGTACCCATCAGCTCTGAGTGCGATGGGTACACGGACTATGTCCCATATACACGCACAGATTACCACTAGCATGCTAGAATCAGCTGCAACATTAGAATAGGCAGCCCATGTTTGTCCATTCTTAGTACAGATGATCTCAGATACGGCCCGAACCTGAGCTCCTCTGAACCCGGAAGGAGCTCCTCCTTAAAGGAGAACTATGGGGTTAGGGCTTTTCCCCATAGTTCTCCTTAGGGTAACGGGAGGACACAAACTAGCGTCCTCCCGTCACCCTAAGCTCAGTATATCGTGAGCTACAGCTTGCGGTATACTGAGATGCCGCAGCTGAAGTGGATCCCAACAATTATGTCTGGATCCGCCAAGCTGCGTGAGTAACAGCTGGCTCTGCCTATCTAGAGGCAGTCAGCGCTGGTGGATCGGAGCGGGGAGGTGGGAATCCAGTCCCTCCCCTGTCATGGCAGAGAGCCGTGACAGGATCGAGAAGTGACCGAACGCCAGTATGTGTTCGCTCACTTCCCAGTCTATTGAGCCGGCCTGTGACAGTCTCATTGTCACAGGTCGGCTAGAACTATGAGGTCAGTGAAAAGCACTCACCTCATAGTTCTCCTTTAATACTGAAGGAAGTTCCTTCCATGTCGCCCAATCAGCTATGAGTAGAAATTCCCTGGCTGCAGCTTGACGTAAGCAAGGGGGCGATATGCAATGACATCCTTGACTTTATATGGCTAAATGACACTTGCCTAATATGGCTATGTGGCCATATAAGGTAAACGCCAGCACAAGCATCCCACCCCTTTGTTTACATGTAGGTGCAGGTTGGGGTAATGCCCGGTCCACAGGTGATTGGGTGGAAGTGCTCATGACACGTCCTTGTTTGAAGGAGCTTGGATTCGGACTCAGTTCAGTCTCAATCTAAACTCATCCCTAACTCTCAGTACAGAATACTGACTGCTGCCAGATACAATAAATATACAAAAACTGTACATTTATATTTTGAAGCAGCGTAGATGGCACCCGAGTGTGATGTGAAGAAAATGCTGAACCAAGTGTTTATATATTTTTACCCATTTGATTTACATTTTGCCTTAAGTTGGCCATACACAGGAGTTTAATGAGAAAAAACGCTCAGGTCATCCATCTACCCTAAACAGCATGGATGGGGGGGACTCTCCCCTGCTGGCTATTGTATTCTGACAGCTGGCACCCATAGCTGTCAGAATATATGAAATAGTTGAGTGTACCTTAGGGTAACGGGAGGACACAAACTAGCGTCCTCCCGTCACCCTAAGCTCAGTATATCGTGAGCTACAGCTTGCGGTATACTGAGATGCCGCAGCTGAAGTGGATCCCAACAATTATGTCTGGATCCGCCAAGCTGCGTGAGTAACAGCTGGCTCTGCCTATCTAGAGGCAGTCAGCGCTGGTGGATCGGAGCGGGGAGGTGGGAATCCAGTCCCTCCCCTGTCATGGCAGAGAGCCGTGACAGGATCGAGAAGTGACCGAACGCCAGTATGTGTTCGCTCACTTCCCAGTCTATTGAGCCGGCCTGTGACAGTCTCATTGTCACAGGTCGGCTAGAACTATGAGGTCAGTGAAAAGCACTCACCTCATAGTTCTCCTTTAATACTGAAGGAAGTTCCTTCCATGTCGCCCAATCAGCTATGAGTAGAAATTCCCTGGCTGCAGCTTGACGTAAGCAAGGGGGCGATATGCAATGACATCCTTGACTTTATATGGCTAAATGACACTTGCCTAATATGGCTATGTGGCCATATAAGGTAAACGCCAGCACAAGCATCCCACCCCTTTGTTTACATGTAGGTGCAGGTTGGGGTAATGCCCGGTCCACAGGTGATTGGGTGGAAGTGCTCATGACACGTCCTTGTTTGAAGGAGCTTGGATTCGGACTCAGTTCAGTCTCAATCTAAACTCATCCCTAACTCTCAGTACAGAATACTGACTGCTGCCAGATACAATAAATATACAAAAACTGTACATTTATATTTTGAAGCAGCGTAGATGGCACCCGAGTGTGATGTGAAGAAAATGCTGAACCAAGTGTTTATATATTTTTACCCATTTGATTTACATTTTGCCTTAAGTTGGCCATACACAGGAGTTTAATGAGAAAAAACGCTCAGGTCATCCATCTACCCTAAACAGCATGGATGGGGGGGACTCTCCCCTGCTGGCTATTGTATTCTGACAGCTGGCACCCATAGCTGTCAGAATATATGAAATAGTTGAGTGTAAAAGACATGTGCGCCGGCAAAACATTTGTTTCATTTTGTTTCATTTGTTTCCTTATTTAGTTTTTCGGGATTCGGGTCTGAAAGGCAATTCATTTCGGCGTTCAGATTCGGACGAATCCGAACTTTTTGTTAATTTCGGATGAGTTAAAAACAAAAATTACGTTGCAGAAAAATGACATTAAAGGCTTGTCTACCGCACTGTCCCGTGCCCGGAACGCAAGGGATCGCATACATAAAGTCTCCTTGTGTTCTGGGGCGAGAGGAGGCATGCCAGTGCCATTCAAGTCAATGGCACTGAAGACACGCCCCCCCCACCTCCAGTACGATCGGCCACACAGGAACGCGTGGTAATGAAATGCCCTGTGTACTTTATGTATCCGATCCCTTGTGTTTTGGGTACGGGACATTGCGGTAGACAAGCTGGTGGAAACAAGCCCTAAATGTTTACTTTTTTCTTTTGACAGTCCACAGAAACAAACAAACAAAAAAAAAGAACAGCGTGCGGTTCCCACTGGAAATTCGTATCAGACCCTTTAGGTCTGGTAGAAATTTTAGGGTGAACCCCAGGTTCTAAAATCCCTAACCAGACCCTAATCAGAGCAGCAGCCTGGCAGAGAACAGGAAAGCGGGGGACAAGCGTGCACCCCTCCTGCATCATAACAGGCCATATGCCCCCGTCATGGGGAGGGTGCTTTGCAAGGCCCCCCTGAAAAAGCACCATGCCCCCATATCGATGAGTGCAAGGACCTCTTCCCCACAACCCTGACCCAGTGGTTGTGGGGGTCCGTGGGCAGGGGGGCTTATAGGAATCTACGTGCCCCCTTTTTCACGGTGTCGTGTGTTTATTTACATTTTGAATGTTTATTTAATGAATGAGTAGGGGTAACAACTACACCTTACTCATTCACAAGTGAGAGAGCGAGATCTGGCTGCCCCATTAATGAAAGCCCCCCTGCCCACATACCCCCACAACCACTGGGCCAGGGTTGTGGGGAAGAGGCCCTTGTCCTCATCGACATGGAGACATGATGCTTTTCCAGGCAAAGCACTCTCTCCATGTCAAGGGCATGTGGCCTGGTATGGTGCAGGAGGGGTGCACGCTTGTCCCCCCCCCCCCTTTCCTGCTCTGCCAGACTGCTTCTCGGATCAAGGGTCTGGTAAGGGATTTTAGGGTGGGACCCCTACAATTCCTAAAGGGTCTGGTTTGAGTTGCCGGAGGGAACGGCATGCTGTTTTTTTTATTATTGTTTGTGTCGCCTGTCAAAAGTTAAACAATTTTCTGCATTCTGTAACAGTTCTCTAAACTAAAGTTCACTAAAAAATTAGGAATGCTCCTTGTTCAAAAGAAAGTTGCATCTTTATTGCCTGTGTGTATGGAACAAACATGCTGCTCCAAATGGTGTATTTATCAATTTTTTCACCAAAGATTTACCCATCTTTCACCCTAGATTCAGTTTTTTTCATAAGATACAATTAGAACTGTGTGAATATTGGGTAAAAGTTGTGTGATTCTAGGGGTAAAAACATTGATAAACAGACCCGTGTTCTTCCTTGTAAGCCTATACTTACTACTTTTTTTTTCAGTGAAGTGATTGTCATAATTGAGTTTTTTTGCTTCATTAAAAAATGACATATTACTAGTATGTAGTTCTACTATTTTGTTTGGTTCATCAGAAGATTCAAGATTTTTTAATCTTCTGTAAAATGCTTTGTGAATGTTGGGTGAAAACACTGCTAAACAGACCCCTGCGGGTTGTGAATACATTAGTAAATACAAAGATAAAGATCAAAACTCCAGGTTGACAACCATCCAGAAATTTCCTCCAATGCAACGCCACCTTTGTGACCAGAGGCGGCTCTTTAATTAGGCAAATTAGGCGGTCGCCTTAGGCCTTGAGACACACCTGCCACTGCCATGAACTCAATAAAAACCATTGTCAACAGTATTTAACTGTAGTCCTCAGTACTGTACATGTACAATAGGGTACAATAGGGATCAGTAAACAGCTAGTGATGTAATGTGTACAAATAAATGTATCCTTTATGCCAGATGGGGGTCTGGTATGGATCCTACACAACAAAAATGTAGGAGCTCCCCCCTTCACATCAAGGTCCCACTTTACATAAGGGCCTACCTTTACGCCAGTAGCCCCTCTTTCACATTAGTGTCCTCCCTTCACATCAGTGTCCCCCTCTCTCACATCAGAGTTCCCCTCTCTCACATCAGTTTTCCCCTCTCTCACATCAGTTTTCCCCTCTCTCACATCAGTGCCCCCCTCTCTCACATCAGAGTTCCCCTCTCTCACATCAGTGTCCCCTTCTTTCACATCAGTGCCCCCCTCTCTCACATCAGAGTTCCCCTATTTGACATCAGAGTCCCCCTCTCACATCAGTGTCCCCCTCTCACATCAGAGTCCCCCTCTTCACATCAGAGTCCCTCCTCTCCCATCAGAGTCCCCCTCTCTCACATCAGTGTCCCCCTCTCTCACATCAGAGTCCCCTTCTTTCACATCAGTGTCCCCCTCTCTCACATCAGAGTTCCCCTATTTGACATCAGAGTCCCCCTCTCACATCAGTGTCCCCCTCTCACATCAGAGTCCCCCTCTTCACATCAGAGTCCCTCCTCTCCCATCAGAGTCCCCCTCTCTCACATCAGTGTCCCCCTCTCTCACATCAGAGTCCCCCTCTTTCACATCAGTGTCCCCCTCTCTCACATCAGAGTTCCCCTCTTTCACATCAGTGTCCCCCTCTCTCACATCAGAGTCCCTCCTCTCGCATCAGAGTCCCCCTCTTCACATGAGAGTCCCCCTCTCTCACATCAGTGTCCCCCTCTTTCACATCAGAGTCCCCCTATCTCACATCAGTGTCCCCCTCTCTCATATCAGAGTCCCCCTCTTTCACATCAGTGTCCCCCTCTCTCACACACATCAGAGTTTCCCTCTCTCCCATCAGAGTCCCTCCTCTCCCATCACAGTCCCCCTCTTCACATCAGAGTCCCTCCTCTCCCATCACAGTCCCCCTCTTCACATCAGAGTCCCTCCTCTCCCATCACAGTCCCCCTCTTTACATCAGAGTCCCTCCTCTCACATCAGAGTCCCCCTCTTCACATCAGAGTCCCCCACTTCACATCAGAGTCCCTCCTCTCCCATCACAGTCCCCCTCTTTACATCAGAGTCCCCTCTTCACATCAGAGTCCCTCCTCTCACATCAGAGTCCCCCTCTTCACCTCAGAGTCCCTCCTCTCCCATCACAGTCCCCCTCTTTACATCAGAGTCCTACCATCAAATCAGGAGTCAAAGCTGCAGCACTGCATCAAAAGGCGGGAGGTGGAGCAGACCTGGGCGCAGACAATCTTTAGTCCTTTTCTGAATGGATCCCACCTGCCCTGGATTAGCCTCGCTCTTTTCCATGGTGCTGTCGGCTGGCCTGCTGGCATCACGGAGAGGCATGACCCTGTGCAAAAATTTTGAGGCACCCCTGAGAAAGCCAGAAGGCACCCCAGGACACCCTGTCTGAGAAAGGCTGATCTAGATCATGGCAAAGAAGGGAGAGAACTCTTCCACCCACATATCTGCAGGAATCAGGAAGATCCCCACTGTATGTGTGATCAGTGCTGTTGAGAACTTCTGGCCAGGCCCCTCGTCACTGACCAGGCCTTAGGCTTTTCACTATGTTACCTGTTGGGTAATCCAAATCCGTTCAAGCCTCTTCTCCGGCTTTCTGCATTTTCACTCTTCTTCCTCCGACTCTCCATCCCAGTTTTCCCCGCAGCCAACAGGTGAATGCTTCCCTTCCATCTTCTAGCAACCAACTAGTTACACTTTTGTGGATCCAATCAGCAGCCAGGCCAGTACAACATTGACTGGAGGATGAGCAGTCCCCGGCAACTCCAGAAGAATTCTCACGGCTTCCTAGTGTTTGCTCCATCCAAAGTCACTGCTGTCAGTGAGACGGTAACCTCACTTCTTATCCAGAAACTCCGTCCAAAGGGATTCCAGGTCTGGGGATCATGCTACTTTTAAACCATCATGTGACTCAGAGAAAGTAAAATGTGTTACCCTCAGGTATGCTGAGGAAAACAAACTGCAGCACACCCGCCATGGTATAAAAATGCCAACTGCTGAATTCTGAAAATGCCAATTGCTGGGTGATCATGCCAATCCATATGGTTGACCTCCAGCGTGGAAATGTTCCTCGGCGTCCTCACATTCAATACACTATATAGGATGTTATGATGCACCGGACCTTAGAATGCCGGAGCGGAGGTGGAAAGAGGCTACAGGGGCCGGTCTAACCGCCAACTCCGAGGCTCAGTTCACGCTCCCGTATTATAAAAGCTTCTCTGACGCTCTGATGGACCCCTTTCTGGAGGCATACAATGCCATTCTGACTGGGTCATCCCCTCCAGTGGATACTCTACGTGCATGGATCAGGGTGATCCCAAAACCAGATAAGAATCTTACTCTATGCAACAACTATCGTCCCATTGCGCTCCTCAATGTTGACCTAAAACTGTTTGCCAAGATCCTAGCCAACAGACTGCTGTCCTTTCTTCCCCAACTGGTTCACCGGGACCAGGTGGGATTCATACCGGCGCACGAGGCAAAGGACAATACCACCAGGACCCTTAGTGTTGTTCACCGGGCCAAGGTGGTGGGGACCCCGATGCTACTACTCTCTACGGATGCCGAAAAGGCATTCGATAGAGTGAGCTGGGATTTTATGTCGGGGGTTCTCTGCCACATTGGCCTGGGGAAAAACATGCTGGCGTGGATCATGGCGCTTTATTCCCCCCCGACGGCCGCAGTTCGAGTTAATGAAACTAGATCACAGGTGTTCCCCCTCACTAACGGGACTAGGCAGGGCTGCCCATTGTCCCCCCTGATTTTCGCACTCACTTTGGAACCATTCCTTCACACTGTGCGAAATTCCGCAAATATCGCGGGGCTAGACACTTCCTCGGGAACTCATAAAGTGGCCGCATACGCGGATGACCTACTTTTCTACCTTTCAAGCCCATTGACTTCGATACCACAGCTGCTCCAGGCTTTTTCCATCTATGGCCAGCTCTCCAATTTTAAAGTCAACGTCCACAAGTCGGCAGCCCTCAATATAACAGTACCCCCGGAGGTAATAGATCTCCTACGACCTCACTTCCCGTTTCGATGGGAATTACACCACCTCCAGTCTCTGGGTACACTGATCCCCAGGGACCTGGATGAAGTCTATTCCACTAACTTCCTTCCATTACTACAGAGAATAGCCCTGGACTTCAAAGCTTGGCGCCCCCTCCATGTTTCTTGGCTGGGACGCTGCGCCGCGGTAAAAATGAATATATTGCCAAGGGTCTTATATCTTATGCAGGCACTCCCTATCAGTCTACTAGCCCAATTCTTCAAAACACTACACGGGAACATGATCTCGTTCATCTGGGGGGGGTAAGACCCCCAGATTGAGCAGACGTATTCTATCACTTCCCAGGAATAGGGGGGGAGTAGGACTGCCGGATGTGTCCCCATACTACTCTGCTATACACTTGTCCAGACTTCTTGAGTGGAGCCTCCAAAAGGAGGATAAGAAGTGGGTGGCACTGGAGCGGAGTACTTACCATTTCCCCATAGAGGGTCTCCCATGGCTGTCCTCCACAATACCACAAGAAATCAAATCTCACCCACTGGTGTACACGAGATTGAGAGTAACGCGAAAAGTCCTGAGGACCTCCACCATATCACCGACCCCCTCGCCTCTGACGCCGGTCCTCGGGGACCCTGACTTTGCACCAGGGGCCGACAATGGTCGACTACGCCGGGCTCTGCTTCGTGCCCACAAATTCCGCCTACGGGATTTCAGAGGCCCTGAGAACTGGCTACAGGTCCCGGACCTACAGTCCCTCACGGATCCCCCGGTGGAATTTTGGGGCGCTCTCTCTCTAAGACAATTCCTCAGGGCTGTACCGAATGCGACACTCCTGGCAGACCCTTGACGGTATTTGAACAGTTATGTTTAGATCAGCTTCCTACACGTCACGCAGTATCCCAAATATACAAATTACTACAGGACCCCGCGGGGGATGTATCACTGCATTTCCTACACAACTGGGAGCTACAGTGTACGTTCACGGAGCAACAGAGGGCCACTATCCTGGCGATGACATTCAAAGCCTCGATAGCAAATAGATACAAGGAGTCAGGATACAAGATTCTGACACGCTGGTACGGGGTCCTGTGGTTGCTCCATAAAATGAACAGCTCGATCCCAGACTTGTGTTGGAGGTGTGGGGGGGCGTCGGGCACGATGTTACACATCTTTTGGACGTGCCCTGAGATACAGACATTCTGGAGGCAAGTACTGGAGCTGATTGAGACACTGACAGGGGCAGACCTCAGGGACAACCCAGCAGCATGTTTACTGCATCTGACTAAACACTCGATCCCCAGATATAAATGCTCCCTGACACATCACCTGTTGAATGCGGCTCGGGCGTGCATACCCCTGAGATGGCGGGATCCTCTCCCACCCTCAGTCCGATTATGGCTCTCCAAAGTCCAAGATATCTACCAACTTGAGGACCTAACTGCCACGCTAAAAAACACGGAAGCTCGCTTTAATGCCACCTGGAGCCCATGGTTGTGCTACAGAATCTCTGCCCGGGACTCCCCTCCACATTCACAAGCCGGTTTGACCGGGACTCTGTCCCAGGGGTTGCCATGAGGAACCTGGAGGGTTTGTAAGCCCCGGGAATAACTAAGGGGGCGCTCGACTTCTGTGGGCGCCTAGAACCTGGTGGATGTCGTGGGACCCGACCCTCTCTGCACCCTTTCTCACTTTTTTCTGCTATCACCTTTCCTTCAACTAAGAGACACTGTCTTCTCCCGAGAATAGTACTTAGTCGCAGAGCCTTAATGTACAGAATTGTTACGGCTGAATGGGACGGTTGATGCACCTACGACTGTACTAAGCTGTCATGATTATTCGGATGTGATTTTTTTTCTTCTTTCAGTCGGGATATGGTACCTTGATGCGGAGTAATCCGTTTTATTACGAGTTCTGTGGAATTTATGCCCATGCTCGGTAACCACATACAATGTTTTTTTGTATTTGACTTTTTTCTCAGTCAATAAAGAATTTTTAAAAAAAAACTCCGAGGCTCAGGTGAGTATAACTTTTGTTTATTTTCATCCCGAGATGAAAACGAGAACTTAACCCTTGCAGTGAGGCTACTCTCCCCCCGCACGGCAAGGGTTACGAATAACTCTGCCCGGAGTTCTTCATTAAGCAAACACCTCAAATAATTAGGGCTGCAACAACTAATCGACATAATCGATGATTGAAAAAGTTGTCAACTTTTTCAATCATCGATTAATCGGCTTCTGATTGGTTGGCCCTGTTCACGGCTCCAAACACGCTGCGCGCCACACCTCCTCCCCACATCACGCTCGCCGCTGCCAGACCCGCCCGCATCTACGCTCCACACCTCCTCCCCGCCTGAGATGAAGGTAGGAGGAGTAGGTGGGGGCGGATGACAGCCGCCGATAAGACAGGCCTGATCTCAGAAACAAGTTGATGGAAGACTGCTCGGGTAACCCTGCACTCCCACCCACACATGGTGCTCTATAATGTATTGCTGGGATTTCTATTCTTCTATAGCTATGGTACATTGTGCTGTATATTATACAGAGCAATGTACCATCAGCTATAGAGGAATACAAATCCCAGCAATACATTGTACACTGTATGTATAATAGATTGATGGGATTTGTTGTTTCCCTATATAGCTGGTGGTATTCTGCATTGCACTGTATAGAGGACTACAAATCAAGGAATAATACATTATACAGCGCAATGCAGAATACCGCCAGCTATAGAGGAGTACAAAAAATCCCAGCAATACATTATACAGTGGTGCAATGCCGAATACCACTAGCTATAGAGGACTACAAATCCCAGCAATAATACATTATACAGTGCAATGCAGAATACTACCAGCTATAGAAGACTACAAAACCAAGCAGAATACCGCCAGCTATAATGTACTGTTGCTGGGATTTGTTGTATTCCTATATAGCTGGTGGTAGTCTGCATTGTGCTGTATAATGTACAATTGCTGGGTTTTGGAGTCCTCTTTAGCCGGTGCCATTCTGCATTCATTGCTGTATAATTTTTTTCCCTTTTCATTTCACTATATTGTTACCCACCCTTCATTTTTTTTTTTTTTCTTTTTTACTTCCACCGCTCCAAGCTTGCTCCTGTGATGGACTGCAATCTCAATACAAACTAGAAGTCCCATCACTGGAGCCATTTTTTAAAATGTATTTTATTTTTTATCCGATTAATCGAACGTAATAATCGGCTAACTAATCGATTTTGAAAATAATCGTTAGCTGCAGCTCTACAAATAATACATATAAATAAGAGACAGAAACACTTGACAAGTATAATTTATTGTGGAGTATTGGGATTCCGACCCAAAGGCACTGTGTTTAAATGACTCATCTCCACTTCACCCCAGTATTGGTGGTCAGTGGAGTATAAATCTCCCCTCCCCAGTATTGGTGGTCAGTGGGGTATAAATCTCCCCTCCTCCCCAGTATTGGTGGTCAGTGGGGTATAAATCTCTCCTTCTCCCCAGTATCGGTGGACAGTGGGGTATAAATCTCCCCTTCTCCCCAGTATTGGTGGTCAGTGGGGTATAAATCTCTCCTTCTCCCCAGTATCGGTGGACAGTGGGGTATAAATCTCCCCTTCTCCCCAGTATTGGTGGTCAGTGGGGTATAAATCCCCCCTCCTCTCCATTATTGGTGGTCAGTGGGGTATAAATCCCCACTCCTCCCAGTATTGGTGGTCAGTGGGGTATAAATCTCACCCCCAGTATCGGTGAACAGTGGGGTATAAATCCCCCCTCCTCTCCAGTATTGGTGGTCAGTGGGGTATAAATCTCGCCCCCAGTATCGGCGGACAGTGGGGTATAAATCTCCCCAGTATCGGTGGACAGTGGGGTATAAATCTCCCCAGTATTGGTGGTCAGTGGGGTATAAATCTCCCCTCCTCTCCAGTATTGGTGATCAGTGGGGTATAAATCTCCCCTCCTCCACAATATGAGTGGTCAGTGGGGTATAACTCTCCCCTCCTCCCCAGTATTGGTGGTCAGTGGGGTATAACTCTCCCCTCCTCCCCAGTATTGGTGGATATCGGGGTCTGAACCTCTCCTTCTCCAGGCTTGGTCTCTATATCAGAACTGATATGGCCTAGACTCCAGGTTGATAGTTCACGTAGGGGGACAGTCCAGGCCTGGTGGTCACTGTGCTGCTCCATACACGCTTCCAGACCTGACCAGTAGTAAAGATGGCGGATTGGGCCTCTTCCAGCTCGTCGTCCTGAACGTCAGTTTCATTTTGAAGGGAAGCCTTGGGCGGCAATGTGAGCGAGCTCCGCCTCTTCTGGAGCTGCACGGCTCCCGCATTGGGGAACATGGCGGCCTCTGTCATTGTGGAGCGGAGCTACACCGAACTGAGCGGGACCGAGCGGGAATCCAAAAGAAACTTCCGGGAACTGAGCCTGCGGCCCGGTAATGAGCTGGGGGAGGGGCTGTATGTCTGAGCACCGTGCTGTGTGCCCACATTGCATATAAAACCTGAATGGAGGTCCTATTACTGAAACTGCATGAGGCGGGTCTACATATAAACGCGCTATCACTGTACTGCTGACACGACACCCTGTATTCCTGACCCCCCTCCACCCCATGTATGTAGGCACCCCACACTGCTGACCCTCCTAATGTATGTAGGCACCCCACACTGCTGACCCTCCTAATGTATGTAGACACCCCACACTGCTGACCCTCCTAATGTATGTGGACGCCTCATGTATGTAGGCACCCCACACTGCTGACCCGCCTCATGTATGTAGGCACCCCACACTGCTGACCCTCCTAATGTATGTAGGCACCCCACACTGCTGACCCTCCTAATGTATGTAGGCACCCCACACTGCTGACCCTCCTAACGTTGTGACCCACCCCCCAATGTATGTAGACATCTCACACTGCTGACATAGCCGCCCCCCATACAGCTGATGTGTGTTATATAGAATACACTGTCCCTATACTGTTCACATTCTGTATATAAGCACTCTGTCCTATGCAATGCTGGTTCCCAATATCTAGGTGCACTCTCCCCATACTGCTGCTTCCCAATATCTAGGTGCACTCTCCCCATACTACTGGTTCCTAATATCTAGGTGCACTCTCCCCATAATGCTGGTTCCCAATATCTAGGTGCACTCTCCCCATACTGCTGCTTCCCCAAATCTAGGTGCACTCTCCCCATACTACTGGTTCCTAATATCTAGGTGCACTCTCCCCATACTACTGGTTCCTAATATCTAGGTGCACTCTCCCCATAATGCTGGTTCCCAATATCTAGGCGCACTCTCCCCATACTGCTGGTTCGTATATCTAGGTGCACTCTCCCCATACTACTGGTTCCTAATATCTAGGTGCACTCTCCCTATACTGCTGGTTCCCAATATCTAGGCGCACTCTCCCCATACTGCTGGTTCGTATATCTAGGTGCACTCTCCCTATACTGCTGGTTCCCAATATCTAGGCGCACTCTCCCCATACTGCTGGTTCGTATATCTAGGTGCACTCTCCCTATACTGCTGGTTCCCAATATCTAGGCGCACTCTCCCCATACTGCTGGTTCGTATATCTAGGTGCACTCTCCCTATACTGCTGGTTCCCAATATCTAGGCGCACTCTCCCCATACTGCTGGTTCGTATATCTAGGTGCACTCTCCCTATACTGCTGGTTCCCAATATCTAGGCGCACTCTCCCCATACTGCTGGTTCGTATATCTAGGTGCACTCTCCCTATACTGCTGGTTCCCAATATCTAGGCGCACTCTCCCCATACTGCTGGTTCGTATATCTAGGTGCACTCTCCCTATACTGCTGGTTCCCAATATCTAGGCGCACTCTCCCCATACTGCTGGTTCGTATATCTAGGTGCACTCTCCCTATACTGCTGGTTCCCAATATCTAGGCGCACTCTCCCCATACTGCTGGTTCGTATATCTAGGTGCACTCTCCCTATACTGCTGGTTCCCAATATCTAGGCGCACTCTCCCCATACTGCTGGTTCGTATATCTAGGTGCACTCTCCCTATACTGCTGGTTCCCAATATCTAGGCGCACTCTCCCCATACTGCTGGTTCGTATATCTAGGTGCACTCTCCCTATACTGCTGGTTCCCAATATCTAGGCGCACTCTCCCCATACTGCTGGTTCGTATATCTAGGTGCACTCTCCCTATACTGCTGGTTCCCAATATCTAGGCGCACTCTCCCCATACTGCTGGTTCGTATATCTAGGTGCACTCTCCCTATACTGCTGGTTCCCAATATCTAGGCGCACTCTCCCCATACTGCTGGTTCGTATATCTAGGTGCACTCTCCCTATACTGCTGGTTCCCAATATCTAGGCGCACTCTCCCCATACTGCTGGTTCGTATATCTAGGTGCACTCTCCCTATACTGCTGGTTCCCAATATCTAGGCGCACTCTCCCCATACTGCTGGTTCGTATATCTAGGTGCACTCTCCCTATACTGCTGGTTCCCAATATCTAGGCGCACTCTCCCCATACTGCTGGTTCGTATATCTAGGTGCACTCTCCCTATACTGCTGGTTCCCAATATCTAGGCGCACTCTCCCCATACTGCTGGTTCGTATATCTAGGTGCACTCTCCCTATACTGCTGGTTCCCAATATCTAGGCGCACTCTCCCCATACTGCTGGTTCGTATATCTAGGTGCACTCTCCCTATACTGCTGGTTCCCAATATCTAGGTGCACTCTCCCCATAATGCTGGTTCCCAATATCTAGGTGCACTCTCCCTATACTGCTGGTTCCCAATATCTAGGTGCACCACACTATTGGTCTCTGTTACATTAGAGCACTACTTGTGCTCTGCTGTGCTGACTGCTCATATATACTTTAACATTTCCCCTGCACTGCTGACCCCTAGTACACCGTCACTGTTGATCTGTACTTGGCACCCCATTGCAAGGTTACTGGCCCTTATTATTATGGCACATGACTCATAAGCTACCGACTATTATTTTGAAACACTGGCCCTGCACAGCTAACGGCTAATATACAGGTATACAACCTTCTTCTTGTCTGATTTCTAGTATATAAACTACTGCTCACCCCAAGAATAGTGGCCTACAGTTCATGTCATCCCTCCCGAATACACAAATATCAACGTGCCGCTCCAGAGTCAGAGATCTTGCATGGCTTTGGAGCTGGAATGCTCTCCCACTGCATACTCTGGGTTCTTGTGAGGATGGATGGAGGCACCCCTGGTTTTAGCTTTGTCAGCTGTAGTACCTGTCTGCAGTAACAGTTTTGGTTGAAGCAGGAAACGGGTTTATTGCAGTTGGAGAAACAATTATATTTTCAAACACTTTTCCCGCCGGAGACCCAGAATGAGGTCAATAACTAAAACCAGATTCATGGCAACTTTTCCTGTAATTGTTTTATTCATCAGGTTGTCAGTTGACGTTCATAAAGAGTTTATATGAAGATAGAACTGTGACAGTTTGGAGTTTTTTGGTGTTTATTTGAATGTTTTACCTGTGTCGTTAATAACTGAAATTTACATCCCGTTGCAGATGTTACGCCTCTGGTTGGAGGCTCAAAATACAGCGAATGCGCCGGCGGTTATTATTACAAAGACAGCAGCAATCTGCTATCTGCCACCAGGAATCGCTTCTTACACTGGTGAGTGAAGCTGTTGTAAGCCGTGTCCGAGCACTTGTTTGTTTTAGGTGGTTCCTTTTCTTGGTAGGGTTGAGTTACTAAAGAAGCTATTTACTTAAAGGAGAACTATGAGGTGAGTGATTTTCACTCATCCTCATAATTCGAGCCGACGTGTGACAATGAAACTGTCACACGTCGACTTAATAGATCGGGAAGTGAGCGAACGCATACCGTCACTCACTCCTCGATCATGTCCCTGCAGAGAGCCGTGACTGTCACTCACGGCTCCCTGCAGGGATTTCCCTGCTCCGATCCTCCAGCGCTGACTGGCGGAACGGACGGGGGCTGGGGCGA
This sequence comes from Nanorana parkeri, assembly GCF_000935625.1. Taxonomy (NCBI): domain Eukaryota; kingdom Metazoa; phylum Chordata; class Amphibia; order Anura; family Dicroglossidae; genus Nanorana; species Nanorana parkeri. Next base: position 754,277 of record NW_017306682.1, read on the forward strand.
GTACAGCTGGCTCTGCCTCTAGATAGGCAGAGCCAGCTGTCAATCACGCAGCAGGGTGGATCTCGACAGTAATGTCGGGATCTGTCCCGGCTGCGGCGGTCTCAGTATACCGCGAGACTGAGCTTTGGGTCACGGGAGGACGCTAGTTTGTGTCCTCCCGTAACCCTTAGGAGAACTATGGGGAAAAACACTTACCCCATAGTTCTCCTTTTTAATGTGAATTTTCCCTTCGCTCAGTAAATAAGGTGAAGCCGTCTTCACTTTGAATACCCATCCATATGCAGGGAAAAGCCAGCACAGCTTTGCCTCATTGAAAGTGACACTAAACTCAGAAGGTAGATTTTAAAAATGCATTCAAATCCCCTAACCATTTACAATACTGGACGTTATATATATGCATCACTCGGCTGTAGAACCTCAAATCATCTCTGAATTGGTGCTGACACTGTCCTTCCTTCTGGAGGGGGGCTACTTTTTGTTCCCCATGGTCCCTGTGTGTGTTTTATAAAGTAGTCACCGCTCCGAGCTCGCTCCCGTGATGGACTACAACCTCAATACAAATTATGAAACTAAACGTGAGATTGTAGTCCATCACAGAAGTAAAGTAGCCACCGCTCCAAACTTGCAACGCACATAGGGACCTAGGGAACAAAAGTAGCCACCGTCTAGAAGGAAGCTCAGCGTCTGCACCAATTCAGAGATCTAAGGTCCTTATCCCAATTGACCTACAAGCATGTCTTTGGAGTGTGGGATGAAACCGTAGAGGCTCAGCATCACATATGGCATTACCTGCTGTTTCCGGGCAGCTATGTACAGCCCCACCCACTAGCCATAATCTGCCTGCGTTGTATAGGGAAGGACAGGGAACCAGTGATGACATCACTGTGTCTAAAATAAAACTGACAAAACTTTGCGCCAATATAATAATCAGCAGAAAGCACTAGTAGAATTAGCTCTACCACCTGAATCTCAGAAAATAAAAGTGCCGTACTATGCACCCTTTCACGTAGCACAGCAATTATATATTTATATTTTGGGTCTAAAATAAAGTAATGTAATGAAAATGGAAAGATTTTATGAAAAAATTCCATTAGCATGTTGATGAGTGGGTTGGGATGAAGCGGAGAAGGCAAAATACAAGTACAGTGGTACCTCTGTTCGCGAACAGGAAGTTCGGCAAAATTTTGCTTCCGTTCACGAACGCCACATCGTGTGACGGACACAACCGCAGCCATCTTCCCTGCTCTGACACATGGTTGTTGCTTCCTCTAGTCGAGATTGCGGTCTAATCACAGTTTGATTCGGTTCACGACCAGAATCGTGGAACGAATTAAGTTTGTGAACCGAGGTACCACTGTAGATTAAACTTCAGCTTTAAAACCATTTATGTAAAGGGACCACAAAGTGCCTGTGGAATTTATCTTCACAGCGTAGGTCGCAGTGTGCCAAGGATTTGTCGTGACAGCTTTGCCTTAAATTTGCTTTATCCAAAGTGTGAAACTGTTCAAATCTAATGACATTTGTTGTTTTGTGTAATCATAATGCTGCAATTCTGTAGGCAAAGTTGTCCGAATCCCTGAAGTCAGGTCTAAATGCAAAACATGTCTAACTTGGCACCTTTTATGAATGGAAAGTCTTGTGTGCAGAGTACTAGATTTGCTGGTCCGTACATTTTGCACCAATGTCAACCCTGGTCCTGGTGTAAGAATACTTTGTTGCATAAATTGTTTTCATGTTCTTCTTTTATCTTTGCCCTCAGGACCTCCCATGGGGACACTCTGGAGCTGGTGGAGGAGTCTTTGGATACCAACCTCCTGAATAATGCTATCCGACTCAAGATCCTAAATTGTTCCCTTTTACCTGGGGGAGTCCACGTGTGTGAGACACAGAGCAATGTGATTATCCTGATTGTCACCAATCACACCGTTCATAGGCTGGTACTGCCCCATCCTTCACGCATGTACAGAAGTGTAAGTATGACCTGATACACTAGAGACGAAGCTTACTTTGGTGTAAGTGTATGTCAGGGTAAAATATTTATGATTTTAAAAATGCTGGACGTGCAGAAAAATCTCTGATCAGAATGCAGAGCGCTTCCAGCACAGTGAGCTGAAATTTAAACCAGCGTTGTCAGCCCTGCCTGCTAGGCTACAGAACTCTGCCTAGCCCCTACCTCTCTCTGTCTTTCTCCACATGCATGCATTGATTCCTATTCCAGCAAAGCTGCTACCTTGACTCCCCAGAGCCTGTCCCACACATTATGTGTAGGTAAAGGGCTCTTGGGAGATGTAGTTCTGTAGTTATGTCAGTAAGAACTGAGCTCTGTGCAGGTGTCCCTGCAAGAATTTTACATCCCTGATAATGTCACAGGGAGTAATAAACTGGGTACATGAAAAAATGTCTGCACCTGCTCTACAGGGGAAGAGGCATGTTTGAGGGGTAAGTTTGGTTAGTTCTTGGACAAATACTTTAAGTGAAGAACCTCTTTACCTATTTGCGCTGTGTTCTCAGGGGATGCCTCAGTGATTTAACCCTTTCGCTGCCAAGCCCTCCGGAACATTTTTCAAATCAGCTGGCCAAGCCATTTTTGAATTTTCTGCAATTTTTTCCTATTGATTTGATTTTCAACTGCTGCGTTGATGCGAAAGGGTTAAATGCTTCCTAGTCATTTATTGTCACACAGACGGTCTGTCTCCATTTTGCTGTGGCCAATGCCTGTGCCCGTGATTCTGTTTTGCAGGAGATCATTTCGGAAAGCCAGATGCAGTCTATATTTACAGATATTGGCAAGATGAACTACAAGGACCCATCAAACAGCTACGTGATACCTGCACAGCCTGGTCGTGCACAGAGCTCCACCACATCCACAGCATGGCTGAGCAGTGAAGGAGAAGCAATGTTTGCCTTTCCGTCAAGTTCCGGTGGCATCCTTGTTGTCAAGATGCCTCATTTTGATGATGATGGTAATTTGCCTTCATGTTTTATATAGATGTTAGCTCCTCTATGCCAAGGGTATTTTTTTTGAACATAGGCACTGTGCAGTAGTCCATTTGTCTCTGATTGTTTTACAGTAAGCTGCCTGGACACATTTTTATGATTTGGTAGTGATAAAGTGTTACATTTGGTAGTGTTAAATCTTAAAATTGCATTCAAGAAACTTAACTATTAATAAAAAAGAATCTTATTTGTGTGTCACTCGGCTGTAAATCCTCAAATCATCTTTGATTGGTGCCGACACTGTCCTTCCTTCTGGAGGGCGGCTGCTTGAGGATCTACTGCTGAGTGATGCACAATTGAGTGACATTTTTGTTAATAGTTAAGGTACATGAATGCATTTTTAAGATTTAACTTCTGAGTTTAGTGTCATTTTAAGGCTGGGTTCACACCTGGGCGTTTTTAAGCAGTGAAATCCTATGAATCCTGTGGGCATGGTTCCCACCTGGGCGTATTTCAGGGCAATTTTTCACGCTGAAAAACGCCCGAAATAGTACAGGAGCTTCTTACGGCATATTTCAGTGCGTATCCATTGGTATTCCCGAGTGTTGCTCAGGGTTAACAAAGCAGTAACCCCGAGCCACACTCGGGAATACAGCGTAGGTCTTACCTTGCCCGTGATCCCTGATGTGTCCTCCGTCCGCTGCCGTCTTCCGTCCCTTGCGAGCATCTGCGTCGCAGGGGGGCGGAACCGGCGGGAAGTTTAAAAAGTTTTATAAAAAAGATAGAGAAAAAAAGGAATTTTTTTTAAAAAAATAATCATACCGCCAGGGAGGTTAAAAAACGAGCGTTGAACGCGCGTTTCAGTGAACATAAAAACGGGCTTAAAATAAAGCTTCTTTATTTTGCAGGAATCGCTGTAGAATGGCTACAAATTCTTGCAGCTCTGCTAATAGCATGACAACGATGCCTTTTGCTTGCACTGTGTTGAGCGACAGCATTGTCACCGTGCTATGCTGGCTCCCTAATAGAAATGCAAATGTGTCAGCACACAGGACGCTGACCAGTCCAGCATCAGCTCAGGTCTAGGTTGTCACCAGCCAGCTTCTGGAGCTGCCACAACCACCAAACTCCTTAGAATTTTTTGTTTGCTGCCATAACACATCATTGTGAGCCCATTCCTGCATCTTGCCATGCAAGGACGCACACAATCACTGGAAGTACTGTGTTGTAGTGATGCACATGGCTTTTTTTTTTTATTCGTTTATTAACTGACAGAGTCGACAGATTAGATTTACAGTAACGAGCAGCGGTGCATATGTTAGAGACAACAACATGTGATCACGGTAATGTCAAGCTCTATACAATAAATTCCACTGTCAATGGCAAACAGATCACTGACCATTTGTATAACAACAAACCAAACATTTCAGATGTAACGTCAAACAGCATCTGGTGTGTGTATAGTACGGAGAAAATCCACAATCCAGCCGGATGTGGTTTGTGTCAGTTGTGAGAATAGTAACGACAAGATCACTGTGTGATTTAAACAAAACAGCTGCATTCTTTAAGTATGTAGGCACCTTAGAGGGAAACGCTAATGGTTTTGGGTCTATTTTATTCTAGCTTTTTTTTTTTTTATTTACAAGAGACAGCACAGCAGTGAAGATTGCTCTGAGGCTTCATTTGTCTGATTGAAACTTCATACTGATAAGGGATGAGTTATTCCAGGTTAAGCTTTTAAGGTTGGTAAATGGCCTCTAAGGAATGGTTGGAAATTTTTGAACTGGATCTTGAAAGCTTGGCCTGCTGCCTCAGCAGGAGAATACAGACTATTAATTGTTCATAATTACTTGACAAGAAGATTTTTAAGACTTGTTTCTTTTCAGTCCTGAACATAATAAAGAAACGTACAAAGTGACTTTACATCCCCTTTAAGACTTTACAGTCGGCCAGCCCCGTTCACCTAAGTGCCCATTCACACTGGGCGTTTATTCGCGCAATTCCTGCTGCGATATCGTGCAAATTTGCCGCGCGATATCGTGAGAAGTCGCCGTCCCATGATTTTCAATGGAGCTGTTCTATTGAACAGCTCCATGTCGCGGGGACCCTTTTTCCCCCGTGGATGTCGCGCGATTTTTCTATTTTTGCATGCAGCCCCACGGTGAAGGACGCGCGATCGTTGCCCGAACAGTCGCGCTATACCCGGCCGCGCGGATCTGTTCGAGGTAAGTGTCGCTTAGTGGCCTTATAGTCCAGCTTTCAGCGTTTTTGCCTGGGCAAGGGTCATATCACTGGGCCGCCTTGCAGAATCCTGGGAAACCTGAGAATCCCAAATCCCTGGCAGAGGGCTGAAGCATCTTTGTTTGAGTTCTGGGATCTAAGTTTCTCAGGATCCTGCTAATTATTTTTTGAAGTAGGGGATTGCAGGTTATGTGGACCATTTTGTTTTCTTGCAAGGTCCGCTGTAAGGATTTTTGGAAGCTTTTATCTATCTGTTTGTTTGTTTTTATCCCCAGGGGTTGCGACTACTGTGGAGCTAAAGCAAACCTCTGTTATGAAGTTACTTACTGGCTGGATGCCATCAGCAATACGGTTAGTATGTACATTGTCACTAAGGCCTGGTTCACACCTAGGCATATTCTCTCACTTGATTCTATGGCCCCTGTTCACACTTTTTTGCATTTTGTCGCAAGCAGAAAAACACCTGTCACGCAAAATCGTACGTGAGCTGCTTTGGAGCAGATTCAGCGAGTTTTCTCCCCATAAACTCAATAGAAAAACGCTTGAAACCGCGCGGTGCGATTTTTATTTTTGCGCGCGGTTTGCCCATTCACATGAATGTGCCAAAAACTGCTCACAAAAATGCGCAACTTATACGCAGATTATTTTTTAAAAACCTTCAAAAAGAGACGCATGTAAAATGAGCATAACGGTGTCGCTTAGGTCTGAATGGAGCCTAATGGAAGTTTCTGTGATTAATAATACACCGTTTCATTTTTTTGGTTGTGAAGCTATCATGGGCAAAGCACAAGTTGATATTGGGAAGATTGAAACAACATCTGCTAAGCTCAACAGAAGCTAGCAGACTCTGCGTGTGGAGACTTCCTTTTTCTTTATCCCACCTACATTTTAGACTCAGACCCAGATGATTGCTGTGAGAATGCACTGAAGCCTCATTTGTAATACTGACCACAAGGAGTTGAATTTGCAGTCGCTCCTTCATTACAGCAGTTGGACATCTGTCCCATCCATGGCCACTTGAGATCCAATGACAATCCAACTGTATACAGTTTAACCCTTTTGCTGCCGTCAGTGAGGGAGCTCTGTAGCCCTTACGCTGGCTGCGTTTTCTAAGCTGGTAAGGGCCAGTTCACACCAATTGTGGTGCGTTCCAGAGCGGCAGCTGCTGGAACGCACAGCAATCGCACACTAAACTTCCCCCTTTGTTCTGGGGCGGGAGGGGGTGTGGTAGTGCATTGAAGTCACCGCAGCCACGCCCCCCCCCGCAGTGCGATCAGACGCATGGTAAAACATTGCCTGCGTTCAGGTCCACTGCGAACACACAAAAATGCTGCATGCTTTTTTTTTTTTGCGGTCGCAATGGACCGGAATGCAGGTAATGTTTTTTCTGGGTTTTTTCAATCACAAATCAGCCCCCAAATATGAATTCTTCTCCCCAGGCCGAGTCCTTCTCTGCAGCATGACGGTAGGGAAAGTGCCTCTCTGCTTTGCAGAGCTTAATTTTTTTTGCGGTCGCAATGGACCGGAATGCAGGTAATGTTTTTTCTGGGTTTTTTCAATCACAAATCAGCCCCCAAATATGAATTCTTCTCCCCAGGCCGAGTCCTTCTCTGCGGCATGATGGTAGGGAAAGTGCCTCTCTGCTTTGCAGAGCTTAATTTTTTTTTATATACACCTGGAATTAATTTTACTCATTTAACCTGAAAATTTAATTGGGCTTTAAATTAAAGTGGGATATTTTTCTTCCCTAGCTTGTAGAATAGTTGGGTTTCCCATAAAGCTGAAGGTATGTGTTAAATAGCTGACTAAGTAAGATATGAGTGAGCAGATACCTAATTCAATTATAATTTTTTTTTTCTGTAGAGGAGATCACGGTCCAGCACATCTTCCTGTAAGCTTAGCTGTCCACTGCCTAGAACACGATGCTTTAATATTTGCATTGTGCCAGGATCACAAACTCCGCATGTGGTCTTACAAGGTAAGTGCCCATAGCAGACAAAATTCTGGAATTAATATTACTGAAATGTAGCTTATTCATGTTTGTTTGTTTTTTCTCTCGCCTATTCCAGGATCAGATGTGCCTTATGGTTTCTGATATGCTGGAGTTTGTGCCGTTTAGCAAGGATATGCGGCTGACTCCAGGCACTGGCCACAAGCTGAGGCTGGCACACTCGACATCTATAGGACTTTATCTTGGGCTGTACCTACACACACCCAGCCAAGGGCAGGTATGCATACTCTCCCAGGCATCAGACAATCTGAAGCCAAAGATTTTCAGACCTTTCACTTTATTATCACATCTTGGTTGTTTAGGGGATAAACCCGTCATCAGTGGGGTGCTTGCTTCAGCTCCCAAAGGGAATAGCTTCTAGTATGTTTGTTTTGTATGTACTCACCCAAATGCTCCGATGCCTAGCCCGATACTTCCGGTATCAGGATGCCGGGCAGTGAGTCTCTTGTGACGAGGGAACATGGAGCTGGCTTCCCAAGCCAATCAGGAAGCCGGGCAGCGTGTAATGACGTGGCGTCCGGCTTTCTGATTGGCCGGGAAGGCGGCTTCATGCTCCCTCGTCACCTCATGACGAGGGAGCATGGAGCCGGCTTCTCGGCCAATCAGAAAGCCGGACGCCACGTCATTACACGCTGCCCGGCTTCCTGATTGGCCAGAAAGCTGGCTCCATGTTTTCTCGTCACCTGGTGACGAGAAACATGGGGATGGCTTTCCTGCTAATTGGGAAGCCGGGTGGCGAGTCTTTACATGCCGCCCGGCTAATCAGGATTAGTGATGCGCTCGGGCGTGTTCGCAGCTCCACGTGCCGAGCCCGCCAGGAAGCTGACAGCATGCAGCGCCAATCACAGGCACTGAGACATTTCCCGATCTCTGCAGCTTCGGACCGGGAGCATGTCTCAGCACCTGTGATTGGCGCTGCACGCTGTCGGCTTCCTGACGGGCTCGGCACATGGAGCTGCGAACACGCCTGAGCCATCACTAATCAGGATGCCAGGTGGCGAGTCATTACACGCCGCCTGACTTCCTTGACTTTGGTATCGGCGAGTACCGGGGAAAAAAATATTGGTGCTCATACTCGATACCGAAATACTGATATCGGTGCATCCCTAGTTTATAGGTTTTGTGTGACTTTTCTAGAGACAGTAGTTACTTAGGCTGCCTGGTTTGATGTGAATGGGCCAGTGTTGTTTGTACAGAATATGTTGTGTTGGCTGGCACTAAAAAGGTTAAAATGGAATTTTATATCTGCCACAACGCTAAGAATCCCTTTGGGATTTGCTCTTCTGTTATTGTTGGTTATGCTCTGCCTGTTCTCTGAGTGTAATTCCACCCTCTATCAGTATGTTGCAGAGGAGGTAGAGACTATTTTGGAGTAGTAATGATTTAGAGTAGACCTTTCTTGTGGGACTAAATGATTCTATTGATAGGTCAGGCTGTCTGAACAATCTCCTCAAAGTCCTGGTAGACATGCTGCATGATGGTGGTACTGGTGGTTCCTAGTAGATGAGCAGAGGGGTGCCCCTGCCTACAGCAAACAAATAGTATAAAACACATGACACATGCCTTTTTGTTCTTGCAGTTCTGCGTCTTCCAACTAGTTACTGCTGAAAGCAATCGGTACAGTCTAGATCATATCTCCACAATTTTCTCAAACCAGGTACGGAAATTTGAAGTATATGTTCTATTTCTTGTGCTCACTTATCAGCAGTTTGCAGAAATCATTTGGATGTCTTGTGTTTTATTTTGTTTGAAGGAAACATTGGTTGATTTTACATTCACATTGGCAACTACAGATATTTGGGCCTTGTGGCTCGATGAAGAAAACCAGACCATTGTGAAACACATTAATTTTGAACAGTAAGTAGATCTCCATTTATTTATTTTGTCTGAAAAGTCCATGTGGTTTAAAATGTGGTAGAAGTAAGACACTGAAGGTCATGCGGAACAAGAGGTGGCCAGGTTCAATATTCTGTAGTGCCTGCTCAGTTGTAGCTGTTGAGGTTTAACTGAAGGACAACATAAAGTTTGGAGTGTTTATGCTGCCATATTCTTGAGCTTTTCCATTCAGAGGGTTTCAGCTTGATGTCAAGAGCTTCCTGCATTCTAGGCTCTTTCTCCCTATACAATTGTGAGTGCATTCTCATATTTTACTTTTCACATTTCACGCTTCTTGTCTTGACCTCAAGGCAAAGCTAGGCAGAGGTGAAGAAAAAACACCAGCCAAAGTATATGTCTAGTCAAAACCTTTTTTGTTCAGGGTTGGGAAGGGTTAAAACTCATGCCAGGTTTTTACTGCAATCAGGGCTCTCTTAAGGTGCCCATACACTGTACGATAATCGTATGCGATCGGTTTTTCGTACGATAATCGAGCAGTGTGAACGGAGGCGTGCGACCGTTTCTACTGTACGGTCGCACGTCTTCTGTCGAACCAGCATGTTCGAAAACCAGCCGGGAATCGTACGATTCTCGGCTGGATAGAACGGTGCTCGGAAGACAAATGCCGAACGGGCCGGTGTGCGCACGCGCACACTGCCCGTTCAGCATTGCGGTCATCGGAAGCCCGCCCCTCAGGGGGGCAGGCTTGCGATGATCGAGAGTGCGATCTGCCTGTCCAAGATAGGCAGATCGTACGTTTTTTTTAATCCCTGTACAACCATCGCAAGACTAAAGTCTTTCGATGGTTGTAGAGTGTATGGCCACCTTTAGGAGGTGTTCTGGAATTCCTGCAGCAAGAACCTACGTGTTCCTGTGGCAAGAATCCCAGGTGTCCTGTTCAGATGTACCCATTGAAGTATATGACAGGGTGACCGTTAATTAGTGGTACAATTAACATGTGGTTGGAATAGATTATTTGTTAAAGATGTCACCAGCACACCATATTGAAGTGAAGAACACCATATTGAAGTGAAGTTTATTGACGCTTCATGTGAAAACAAATAATGTTTTGGGGCCACACAGGGTCCCCTTCATCAGGCTTGAAATACATTACCTTTTACGGGTGTTTGTTTTGCTTGACCACGTAGCATGTTAATTTCACATTACAGTAAAGACTCACACTAGTCCTTGATATATAAATGTGTTTCAGTAACCAAGCTGCCCAGTGGAATCATGTTTTCATCAATCCCTTGCCAGAAGAAGAGCTGAACATTGGAGATGAGCAGGATCCAAGGGTTAGTGTGCATATTTGATAAGAGAATACGGTGCACCGGTTTTCTTTTTTTAATTAATGACTCCAGCAAATTATTAAATTATAACTATATTTCATGTTTTTGACAGGAAACTTTCCTGGAGTGTCTGTTTTCCCCTGGAAGATTTACAGTTGCTGCTTTGTTTAAAACATTACAGGTATGAAGTTACATCCTAGGAGAGAACACAAGGATTCTGGAGTGAGACGCTAAAGGGTTCTAAAATCTGAGAAAAGGGAATGTGTGTAATTTATTGTATGGCTTAGGAGGTCTTCCTTTCTTATTGTCCTGACACTTAGTGGTGGGGCCCTTTACCCAACATCCTCTGTGTGCAAAATCCCTTTATTTTGTCAGTTTGTAAGGTTAATCTTTAGCTGGTAACATTTATGGGCTTTTTTGTTTTTAAATGTAGACATGGGGGATAAAGAAACAATGACTTATAGCTACTTCCCTTAAAAACAATGAAGGGAATGTATCAAAACTGGAGTAGATAAAATCTGGATCAGTTGCCCATGGCAACCAATCAGCCTCTCTCTTTCATTTTCAAAGCTTAACTGAAGAGAGAAGCTGATTGGTTGCCATTTACAGCTGCTCCAGATTTTGTCTGCTCCCGTTTTGATGAATTCCCCCCACTCAGTTTAAAAGTGAGCATGATCTACTTCTTTTGCAAATCAGGGTCTTTGTCTTATTCCTTAGTTTTTACTTTAACTTGTATCTATGGTAAAACTAGTTCTGTAAAACAAAAGGGTTGGTATCTATGCGGAAAGGTTAACTATATGTAATCTTTTTATTAAGATTTATCACAGGGGGAGTGCGAAGTTGCCGGACCTGTCGTGGGAAGAGATGAAGAAAGAGATCACTTTAACTGTTGAGAATGAGGTGAGAGATTACAGTGTAGTGTACTTATTTTTTGGGGTTAAAATGCAGTGCCCGTACTTGATGTGTGACTTATGATTAAGGTTCGTTAAGGATCCTTGCGGTTCTTTTTCCTTTGGCCAAGATGGAACACAAAGCCATATCGGCAGCCTGGGAATAGAGTGATGACTGAATTTAAAAACAGGTTGGAACCTGTCCCTATTATTTTCAGGTTGGGAAAACTCAAACATTTGTGTCATGGCTGGAAAGGTGTTGTCATCTGCTTCTCCCCTTAGTCATCCACTGCTTCAATATGGACTACTTTTTAATAGCACATGGAAAAAACTTTCATGATTTTGGAGTCTGTTGGCCACTTTATGGAAGCTGGTGTCCAAATCATACAAAACTGTAAAAAAAAATAGGGTGCCTTAGTGATGCCTGCGCAGGGGGTGGGCATATTTTTCCCTGCATTCATGGTATCTCCTCAAACCTCTGGGTGGAGTCGTGCTCGCCATCATTTAACCCAGAAGATTGAGGACCCTCAAAAACGGTGATATCCAGTATCCTAGAACTCCCCCAGGGTATCCATCAGCCATAGAAGGAACTTTGTTACTTCTTGTAAGACACATTCTATGGAGATATTGATTTTGGTTCCACTTCTAAGGTGATCGCAACAGTGTTTCAAAACACATGAAACAAGTTGTCAGCTTAATACCCGACACTCGCAGCTGAATCGGCTTATTTTTCAATACAAATCAGCTCGTCCTTGTATGCGTGTGTGAAGCGAGTGAGTCAATGGTTGTACAATCATTTTTTTAGAAGATTTCAGGTGTTGGTTTGACAGTCAATGATGATTCGTGTTTAAATTTATTCCAAAATAAAGATATATATTTTTATACTTCAATTGACACTCCTACCCTTTATAACTGTCTTTGATCTGGTCTTCTTTAGATCAGTATCACCCTCCTTTTTGCCAGATAGAAGGTGAGCATTGTAGTCTGGGATGCATTTTATTTTTTTTAAATGCTAAGGGCCTATTTTAGTTTAAGACAACGTTACCTGATGTTGGGGTTTAAATAAGGGCATGTAGGTCCCTTACGGAAATAAGAAGGAAGACTACAGTGGTTGCACGGCAGTTATACTATTGAACATGGGGCAAAGCAATCTATCGGCTCCTAAAGACTTGAGAGCTTGCAGCAAAGAACAGAACTAAGGTCACCCTGCCCCTAAATAAGGGGTGGGACAAATTGAGGCACATTCGCTGTACAGGGGGTAGAGGATGAAGGGAAAATCACTTGCTTACTAACTCACACATATCCTTGTTTTATAGCTGCACAGTCACCTCACAGAGTATGAGATGTCCCAGGAGGAGTTCCGCCAATTACAAGTGGAGTATTGGTCAAAGTTCTATTCATGCTGCTTGCAGTATCAAGAGGAGCTATCCCGCCCCCTTGCTTTGATGGTGCACCCTTACACCGGCATGGTCTGCCTGCTGAGAAAGGTGAGTCTTACCTGAGTACAGTAATAAAGATTGCCTTTAGAGTTGCGGTGTAGCAGACTGCTGCTGTAATAGAAGCCACAGAAAAAGTCCCATGCAAAATTCAGTTCAGTGTGAAGGTTGACGTGCTTCAAACATGCACTGTTGCAGCAATGGAAACGGAATGAAACATTACTTAAACACGTCATATCTATGTGTTAAGCTGGCCATACACGTGTAGTTGCATGAGAAAAAACGATTGATTCCCCCATCTACACTGTAGCATGGGGGAATCTTCCCTGGTAGCTTTTGTATTTCAACAGCGATTGCCCATAGCTGTTCCAATACCCCAATAGTGACTGACATGATGTTGCTGCAGTCACTGTTCAGCTAACAATTTTCAGCATGGCTCCTTTTACAAAGGTTCATTGACAAAATTGACTTTTGCCAAACAGGGTAATGCCGACATGGCCACCCACAGCTCAACTTAGCAGCACTCAGCTGAAATTCGAGCAGTGTATGGGCAGCTTTAAAAAAGGAACTAGAGTATAAGTGATTGCTTTTTGTAACCAGCCAAAGGACTTTTTACATTATACTGCATTGTACCTGCAATGAGACATTCAGTGATGCTAATCATAACTTTACTATATTCCCTCTCCAGGGTTTTGTGTCCTTCTTGGCTCCTTGCTCATTGGTGGATCATTTGTACCTTTTACCGACGGAACACTTGCTTACAGAAGACGAAAGCGTCATCTCAGATGGTGAGATCAGCATGCATTAAAGGGGACCAGTCATGAGAAAGATATGTGAAGAGCAGCTGCTTATCTCTCCTTTCGTAAATGCTAGTTGTCTCTCTCTTTCACTTTGTTGCTTTGACTTCCTGACCCAGAACAAATATAGACATAAGGAACTCTTTTGACTTAGAAATAGTGGTTACTTAAGTAGCAACAAAATAATTAATGCATATGGTCATCGCCATCCAGGTAAATGGGGAGGGGGTGCTGAGGAGAAACTGGAGTGTCTGCTGGAGGAGTGCTACAGGAGTAAGACCAACATGTGTGCGCTGGTGGAGGGATATAGGGGAAATACCAACATGTGTGCGCTGGTGGAGGGATATAGGGGGAAATACCAACATGTGTGCGCTGGTGGAGGGATATAGGGGAAATACCAACATGTGTGTGCTGGTGGAGGGATATAGTTGAAAGACCAACATGTGTGTGCTGGTGGAGGGATATAGGGGAAAGACCAACATGTGTGTGCTGAAGGAGGGATATAGGGGAAAGACCAACGTGTGTACAATTTTATTTTTTTAATCTATTTATTTCTTTTTCTTTTTTTTTGCAGATGTGGATATTGCTAGCGACACAATTTTCCTGATGCATTGTTTACGCATGATTGGAGATTACATTTCCTTTGACATGGCGTACATGATTGAGTCTGCTTGCTGCCATCAGCAACCACCAGAGAGAGTGGCAGAAAGAATCTTGGAAGAAATGATTGCCAATGATGTGTAAGATAATTTTTTTAAATTATTTTGACTGAATTAACCCCTTCGTGACTGACGACGTACAGTGTACGTCGCCAGCATCGGGGCTGTTTAAACAGACTCCCGGCGACTTTTGCCGCCGGGACTCTGTTTAAACTTGTAGAGCCGACTGTCGGCTTTACAACAGAAGCGATCCTGGCGACTTACCTGTCGCCAGAAACCTCAGGAATGTAAAAGTTAATCTTTGCAGTGAAGTTACCCCCGCACTGCAAAGCTTAACTGCTCGTTTTGGTCTAGGGGCAGGAATAAAGAAGATATACTCAGCTGGTTCACCTTTCTCCTGCTGGCTCCAGCTGTGGTATGCCCATTGGCGTCCTCACACCTAATGCAGCAGGGGTTAGACCACTTTAGCACAGGGGAGAGACGGCTGTGGGGACTGGTCTACCAGCTAGGTGGAATCGAGGATCAGGTGTGTGTGTGATATATATACATATAATATATATATATATATATAATCTCTCACTTCTGTAGATCAGACTTCTGTATATATTAGAGTTCTATATAAATATCAATAAAATGTATATAAATGTCATT
>NW_017306682.1:770068-771119 GCF_000935625.1 Nanorana parkeri
CCGGCCGTTGTAATTACACGGCCGGCCGTGAGCTTTACAGTCAAGCGATCGAGCGTCTCGAGAGACGCTCGATCGCTTGTTTTAGAAGCTGTCACTGCCGTTGCCAGTCCCGAGATCCGCTGTGCCCGATGCGGCTGGGACCGGCACGGCTCTGTAACAGGAGATCAAAGGGAGTTCAGTACACGAACTCCCTTTGATCTCCTCTCAGTCCCCGAATGCAGGAAGTGATGTATATTACATCACTTCCTGCATTCAGTGTCACTCTCCAGCTAGAGAAGCTGATGAAGCCGATCTCTGCTTCATCAGCTTCTCTGGGGGTCCCTAGGTGACATTAGGGGTCTTGGAGACCCCTGATGTCTCCATAAAGAGGACCTGTCATGTAAATTGGCTATCCCATAGGGGGCTTCTTAGCCCCCCATGTAATAGCAATAAAGTTGTATTTAAAAAAAAAAAAAGTAATACAAAAATGAAAGATTTGATAAAGAAAAATAAAGAAGCATAACATTTATTTTTGTAAACATTTTTTTTAAGTCCGCTCCCCCCACATACACACGCATATATGTGTCAGGTGCGCCTATGTGCCGCACATGTTGCATATCGCCGCAAACGGAGTGAGAGCAATAATTTTAGAGCCATTAAGTCCGGGTTCACACCTGGGTGTTTTACAGCGCTGATCGACGCGCTGTAAAACGCCCTGCAAGTGAAATCCCATTATTTCCTATGGGCATGGTTCTCACTTGGGCGTATTTCAGCGTGTCGGAACTTGCTGAAAAACGCCCTATGCCCAAAGAAGTACAGGAGCTTCTTTGGGGCGTATTTCCGCGCGTATCCATTAGGATACAGCCAGGTAGCCCGCGTTTGACGCGCGTTTTGTGGGCTGCAAATCACGGTTAAAACATGGACCGCAAAACGCGCGTCATACAGGCATATTTCGAACGCCTAGGTGGGAACCCAGCCTAAAGGAGAACTATGAGGTGAGTGCTTTTCACTCACCTCATAGTTCTAGCCGACCTGTGACAATGAGACTGTCACAGGTCGGCTCAGTAGATCG